>NW_026008104.1:47615-63809 GCF_001458135.2 Marmota marmota marmota | reverse complement strand
TGTTAGGCTTAAGCTTAGGTTTAGTGTTAGAGTTATAGTTATGTCTAGGATTAGGACTAGGAATAAGGATTAGGCAAGTTTTATGACTAGGGTTATAGCTATGTTTAGGGCTAGGGTTCGGGTTAAGGTAACAGATAGTGTTAGAACTAGGGATATGACTAGTGTGAGAGAGTTTGTCTTAGGGCTATGGTTAGAGTTAGAATTAGGGATAGGTTTAAATTAGGGCTAGGATTAGGGCTAGGGATAGTGTTCAGCTTAGGTCTAGCGTTACTGCTAGGGTTAGGATTAAGTTTAGGATAAGGGATGGTGTTATAGCTAGGTTTAGTGGTAGGGTGAGGGTTAGAATTAGGTTAGGGCTATGGTTAAGTTCAGGGTTATGATTAGGGCTAGATTTAGGGCTAGGATGAGGGCTAGAGTTTGTTTTAGTGTTTGGGCTAGGATTAAGGCTAGGGCTAATATCAGATCTTGGGTTATGGTTAAAGAGAGGTTTATTGTTAGGTTTATGGCTACATACTATAAGGGTTAGTTTTAGGGTTAGGGTCAGCATTAGAGCTAGGAGTACTTTTAGTGTCAGGATCTGGTTTAGGTTTTGGGATAGGTTAAAGTTAGGGCTCAAATTAGCATTAGTATTAGTTTTAGGTTAATCAAAGGGTGAGGTTTAGGGTCTAGGTTTAGTTTAGGGTAATGGATAGGGTTAGGATTAGGGATAGGGTTAGGTTTAGTATTAGGGTTGGCACTGGAGTTAGGGTTAGGGTTATGGCAATGGATAGGTTTAGAGCTAGGTTTAGGGCTAGGGTAATGTTTATGATTAGGGCTAGGGTTAAGGTTAGGATTAGGTTTAAAACTAGGGTTATGGGTCGGATTAGGGCTAGGTTTTGTGTTAAGTTAGTGCTAGGGTTAGGGTTATGGCTAATGTTAGTACCAGGGTTATGTTTAGGGCTAAATTTAGGGTTAGGGTTAGGGATATGTCTAGCGTTAGGTTTAGGTTTAGGGTTAGAGTTATGGTCAGAGTCAGGGTCATGGTTAATTTTAGGGTTTGGATTAAATCTCAAATTAGGGCTAAGGATAGGGTTAGGGTTAGGATTTGTTTTAGGTTAAGGGTAAGAGTTTGGTCTATGGTTCAGTTTTGTTTTAGGGCTAGGGCTAGGGTTAGGACTAGTTTTAGGATTAGCTTTAGGGTTAGGGCTAGTGTTAGGTTTAGTTTTAGCCTTAGGGTTAAAGTTAGATTTAGAGTTAGGGTTAGGGTTAGGGTTAAGCTTAGGGTTAGGGTTAGATTTAGAGTTAAAGTTAGATGTAGATTAGGACTAGGGCTAAGGATAGGGCTAGGATTAGGGTTAGGATTAGGGTTCTTGTAAAGGATTGGGTTAGAACTAGGGATGGAGCTAGGGTGAGAGTTAGAGTTAATCTTACAGCTAGGGATAGGGCTAGGGTTAGGAATAGGGCTAATTAGGACTAAGATTAGTTCTAGGGTTAGTGTTAGGGTTAGGGCTAGTGTTACAGTTAGGTTAGGAGTAAGGATATGTTTAGTGCTACAATAAGGGCTGTGATTTGTGTTAAGTTTAGGGCTAGAATTAGGGCTAGGGCTAATGTCAGGTCTAGGCTTATGGTTGGGTATAGTTTTAGGATTAGGTTTATGGCTAGGTCTAGTGTAAGTGTTAGGTCTAGGGTAAGGGTCAGCTTTAGAGCTAGGGTATTTATTAGGGTCAGAGTCAAGAGTTAGAGTTTGGCTAAAGTTAGGGTTTAGGGTTAGGGCTCGAGTTAGCATTTGGGTGTGGGTTAGGGTAATGATAGGGTATTATTTGGGGTTCAGGTTAGGTTTAGCTAATTGTTAGGGTTAGGTTTAGGTCTAGGGTTTGCATTAGGGTAAGGGTTAGGGTTAGTATAATGAATAGTTTAGGGCTAAGTTTAGGTCTAGGTTTATGGTTAGGAATAGGTCTTGAGTTATGGTTAGGGTTAGGGTTAGAACTAGGGTTAGGGTTAGGGTTATGATTAGCATAAGGGTTAGGTTTTGAGCTAGGGTAATGCCTAGGGTGAGGTTTAGGTTTAGGGTTAGGTCTAGGGATAAGATTACATTATGGTTAGTGTTAGGTTTAGGATTAGGGCTAGGTCATCATTAGGGGTAGGGTTAAGGTTAGGGTAATGGATAGATTTAGATGTAGGTTTAGGGTTACGGTTAAGGTTAGATAGAGGTTTAGGCTTAAGGTTAGAGCTATGGTTATGTTTAGGTTTATGATAAGGTTTAGAGTTTGAGCTATGGTTAAGTCTATGGCGAGTATGAGTTTGAGGGTTAGGTCTAGGGTTAGGTTTCTGGTTAGTTATAGTGTTAAGGTTAGGCCTAGGGTTATCAATAGGTTAGGGTTAGGTTTAGAGTAATGGGTATGTTTAGATCTAGATTTAGGGCTAGGGCTATGGTTAGGATTAGAACAAGGGTTAGGGTTATTTTTAGGGATAGATATAGGTTTATGTTTAGGCTAAGGGTTAGGCTTTGAGCTAGGATTAGGACTAAGGTGAGGGTTAGGTTAGGGTTAGGGCTAGGTTTAGGGTTATGGTTATGCTTAAGGTTAGGTTTAGGCCTAGGATTAGCTCTAGGTTTTGTGTTAGGTTTAAGCCTAGGGTTAGGGCTATGGGTAATGTAAGAGCTAGGGTTATATTTAGGGCTAGTTGTAGGGTTAGGGTTATGGCTAGGTATAGTGTTGGGTTTAGATTTTTGGGTAGGGTCAGATTTAGAGATAGGTTTACTATAAAGGCAGGGTCAGTGTTCAGGTTAGAGTTAGAGTTAGGATTCCAGCCAGAATTAGGACTAGGTTTAGGTCTAGGGGTAGGGTTAGTGTTTGGGTTAGGTTCAAGGTTATTGTTAGGGCTAAGGCTAGGTTATTGTTTAGTTCTAGGGCTAGAGTTAAGTCTAGATTTAGGATTAGGTTTAGGTCTAGGGCTAGTGTTAGGCGTTGATCTAGGGTTAGGGTCAGGATTAGACCTAGGGTTAATGTTAGGGTCAGAATAAGGATCAGGGTTAGTATTTGGGATTGGGATAGGGTTAGAGCTAGAGTGATGGTTAGGTTTAGGACTATTAATAGGGATATGGTTTTGGTTAGCCTAAAGATTAGGAATAGGTCTAGGGTTACCATTAGGGTTAGTGTTTGGCTTAGGGTAAGTGATAGCCTCAGAGCTAGGGTTAGGGCTAGGGTTAGGATTAGGGTCTAGGTTTTGGACTCAGATTAGGGTTAGTTTTTGAGTTTGGGTTAAATCAATGGCTAATGTAAGAACTAGGGTTACAATTTGGGTTAGTTTTAGGCTTAGGGTTAGGGTAGGTGTAGTGTAAGGGTTAGGTTCAAGATTAGGGTAATATTTAGAGCTAGGGTTATTGTTAGGATATGAGTAAAAATCAGAGTTAGTTTTAGGGTTAGGGTTAGGACACAAATAAGGGCTAGGGTTACTGTTAGGGTTAATTTTAAGGTGAGTGTAGTGTTTAGAGCTAGGGTGACTCTTAGGATATGAGTCAGGGTCAGTCATTAGGCTTATGACTTGAATTTGGGCTAGGGTTACTGTTAGGGTTTCATTTAAGTTTAGCATGATGTTTAGAGCTAGGGTGAGTATTAGGATATGAGTCAGGGTCAGGGTAATTTTTAAGGTTAGAGTTAGGACTAGAATTAGAATTAGGGCTAGGGTTAGTACTAGTTGTAGTGTTAGATTTCGGTTTAAGTTAAGGTTTAGGGTTTGAGGTATTGCTCATTTTGGTTTTAGTCCTAGGTTTAGGTTTAGCACTAGTCATATGATTAGCATTAGGGTTAGGACTAGTGTTAGTGTTAGGCTATGCTTAGGATTAGGGTTAGATTTGGAGTTAGCATTATATCTAGGGTTCGGGCTAGGTCTAAGGATAGGGCAAGGGTTAGGGCTAGGGTTAGGATTATGGTAACGGATAGGTTTAGAAATAGGGATAGGGCTAGGATGAGAGTTAGAGTTAGTCTTAGAGCTAGGGTTATGGTTAGTTTTAGGGATAGGGCTAAATTAGTGCTAGGATTAGAGCTAGGGTTAGTATTCAGCTTAGGCCTAGAATTAGGACTAGTGTTGTGATTATCTTTAATGAAAAGAATGGCATTATAGCTAGGTTTGGAGATAGGGTGAGGGTTAGAATTAGGGTTAGGGCTAGAGTTAGGGTTAGGAATATGATTAAGGCTAGGTTTAGGGCTAGAATGAGTGCTAGGGTTTGTTGTAGGTTTAGGTCTAGAATTAGGGCTAGGGATAATGTCAGGTCTAGTGTTACAGTTAGGGGTAGATGTAGGGTTAGGTTTGTATCTAGGTCTAGTGTAAGTGTTTGGCTTAGGGTAAGGGTCAGGTTTAGAGCTAGGTGTAATTTTAGGGTCAGGATCAGGGTTAGGGTTTATTTTTTAGGTTAATGTTTAAGGATAGGGCTCAAATGAGCATTAGGGTTAGGGTTAGAGTAATGGATAGCGTTAGGTTTTGGGTTCAGGGTAGGTTTAGTGTAATGGAGAAGTTTCAGTTTAGCAAAATGGTTATGGTTAGGCCTAGGGTTAGCATTAGGGTTAGGGTTATCATAAGGATAATGTATAGGGTTGGAGCTAGGGTTAGGGCTAAGGTCATTGTTAAGATTAGGTCTAGAGTTAGGGTTAGGGTTTGGGTTAGGGGTAGTAACCCTAGCTTAGGGTAGGGTTAGGGTTAGGTTTAGGGTGAAGGTTAAGTTTTGACCTATGGTTAGTCCATGGTGAGGGTTAGGTTTAGTGTTAGGCCTAGGGTTAGTGTTATGGTTATGGTCAGGGTTACGTTTAGGATTAGGTCTAGGGTTTTCATTAGGATTAGAGTTAGGTTTAGGATAATATATTGGGTTAGATGTAAGATTAGCTTTAGTGTTAAGGTTAGATTTAGGGTTAAGCTTAGTTTTAAGGCTAGGTTTACTGTTGGATTTAGGGTAAGGGTTAGGATTTTAGTTGGGGTTAGGGCTACAGCAAGGGTTTGGTTTAGGGTTAGGTCTAGGGTTAGGTTTATGGTTTGTGTTAGGGTTTTGGATAGGGTTAGGGCTAGGGTTATCATTAGGGTTAGGGTTAGAGTTAAAGTAATGGCTAGGGTTAAAACTAGGGTTAGGGCTAGAGTTAGGTTTATGGTTAGGGATAGTGACAAGGTTATGTTTAGGCTAAGGGTTAGGCTTTGAGCTAGGGTTAGGACTAAGTTGAGAGTTAGGGTTAGGGTGAGGGTTATGCTTATGGTAGGTTTAGGCCTCGGATTAGGGCTAGGTTTTGTGTTAGGTTTAAGCCTAGGGTTAGTGCTATGTTTAATGTAAGATCTAGGGTTCTAATTAGGGCTAGTTTTAGGTTTAGGGCTATGACTATGTCTAGTGTTAAATTTAGATTTTGGTTTAGCATCAGGTTTAGAGCTAGGTTTAGTGTTAGTGTCAGGGTCAATGTTCAAGTAAGTGTTAAGGTTAGGGTGAAAGCCAGAATTAGGACTAGGGTTAGGTATAGGGGTAGGATTAGTGTTTGTTTTAGTTTAATGATTATTGTTAGGGCTAGGACTGAGTTTTTGTTTAGGTCTAGGGCTAGAGTTATCACTAGATTTAGGATTAGGCTTAGGTCTAGGACTACTGTTAGGGTTAGGTTTAGATATAAGATTACTGGTAGGGCTAGTTTCAGGTTTCGGTTTAGGGTTAGGGTCACGTTTAGACCTATAATTAGTGTTAGGTCAGAATAAGGGTGAAGTTTAGAGTTAGGTTTTGGGTTAGGGTTGGAGCTAGAATGAGGGCTAGGGTTAGGACTAGTAATAGGGTTAGTATTTTGTTTAGGCTAGTATTAGGATTAAGACTAGGTTTAGCATTATGGATAGGGTTTGGCTTAGCGTAAGGGATAGGGTTTGAGCTCGGTGTAGGGTTACATTTAGGATTAGGTTTAGGGCTAGGGTTAGGGTTAGGGTTAGTGTTTAATCTAGTTAGGGCTCAGATTAGTGCTATTTTTTTGTTAGGATTAGGGCTATTTCCAATGTAAGAACTAGGCTTATGATTAGGGTTAGTTTTAGGGTTAGTTTTTTGGCTCAGTCTTGTGTTAGTATTAGCTTTATGGTTAGGGTGATATATAGAGCTAGGGTTAGTGTTTTGATAAGAGTTGGGTCAGGGTTAATTTTAGGCCTAGGGCTCGAATTAGAGCTAAGGTTATGGCTAGTTATAGTGGTAGGGTTTGGAGTACGGTAAAGTTTAGGGTTAGAGCAATGGCTCATTTTTGTTTTAGGGCTAGGGCTAGGGTTACGGCCAGTTTTAGGATTAGTAATAGTGTTAGGGCTAGTGGTAGGGTGAGGTTTAGGCTTAAGTTTAGGGTTAGATTTAGCATTATGGTTAGATCTAGGATTAGATCTATGGCTAGGGTTAGGGCTAAGGTAGGGCTAGTGTGAGGGTTACAATAATGGATAGGGTTAGATAGAAATAGGGCTAGGTTGAGAGTTAGAGTTAGTCTTATGGCTAGGGTTAGGGGTAGGGTTAAGTTTAGGGCTAAATTAGCTCTAGGAATTAGTGTTAGGTTTAGGCCTATAGTTAGGGCTAGGGTTAGTTTTAGGGGCAAGGATGTAGTTATATAGCTAGGTTCAGGCTAGGGCAAGGGTTAAAATTAGGGATACGGCTAGGGTGAGTGTTCTGGTTAAGATTAAGGCTAGGGTTAGAGCTAGGATGAGGGCTAGGGTTTGTGTTAGGGTTAGGGCTAAGATTAGGGCTAGGGCTAATATCAGGTCTAGGGTTACAATTAGGGATAGTTTTAGGGTTTGGTTTATGGCTAGGTCTAATGTAAGGGTTAGGTTTAGGGTAGGGGTCAGGTTTAGAGCTAGATGTAGTATTAGAGTGAGAGTCTAGGTTAGGGTTGGTTTGGGTTAAGGTTTATGGTTAGGGCTTGAATTAGCATTAGTGTTAGGGTTCAGGTTAGAGTAATGGATAGGGTTAGGTTTAAGGTTCAGTTTAGGTTTAGAGTAATGTATAGGGTTAATGTTAGGGACAGGGTTAGGGTTAGTCCTAGTGTTAAAATTTGGGTTAGGCTTATGTTTAGGGTAATGGATAGGGTTAGTGTTAGTGTTAGGGTTTGGGTTAAAATTAGGATTAGGGCTAGGATTAGGGTTAGGTTTAGGGTTAGTGTTAGGGTTAGGTTTAGGGTAAGTGTTAGGGTTTGAGCTAGGGTTAGGGCTAATGTGAGGGTTAGGGTTAGAGTCTCGGCTATGGTTAGGGTTAGGGTTAGGGCTAGGGTTAGCATTAGGGTCAGGGTTATGTAAAAAGTGATGGATAAAGGTAGATCTAGGATTTGGGCTATAGTTACAGTTAGGATTCGGGCTAGGATTAGAGTTAGGTTTAGGGCTAGGGTTATGCTTAGGGTAAGGGTTAGAGTTTGAATTAGGGTAAGGGCTATGAAAAGTGTTAGGGTAGGGTTTGGGCTAGGTTAATATTAGGGATATGCTTAGGGCTAGGTTTAGGGCTATGTTTCATGTGAGGTTTATGGCTAGCATTAGGGCTATAGGTAATGTAAGAGCTAGGGTTATGGTTATGGCTAGTTTGAGGGTTAGGGTTATGGATAAATCCTGTGTTAGTTTTTGGGTTAGGATAAGGTTTAGAGCTAAGGTTTATATAGGGTAAGGGTCAGTGTTCAGCTTAGTATTAGATTTAGTGTTAAGGCCAGAATTAGAACTAGGGTTAGGTCTAGGGGTAGGGTTATTCTTTGTGTTAGGTTAATGGTTATTGTTAGGGCTAGGGCTAGGTTTTTGTTTAGGGCTAGGGCTAGAGTTATGGCTATATTTAGGATTAAGTTTAGGTCTAGTGCTAGTGTTACAGTTAGGTTTAGGTATATGTTTACCGGCAGGGCTAGTGTTAGGGTTTGATTTAGGTTTAGGGTCAAGCTTATTCCTAGGGTTGGTATTAGGGTCAGAATAAGGGTCATGGTTAGGCTTAGTTTTGGGGCTAGGGTTAGAGATAGAATGAGGTCTAGGGTTAGGACTAGTGATAGAGTTAGGGTTTGGGGTAGGCTAAGGATTAAGGTTAGAACTAGGGTAGCATTAAGGTGAGGATTTGGCTTAGGGTAAAGTATAGGGTTAAAGTTAGGGTTAGGGTTAGGGTTAGGGCTAGAGTTAAGGCTAAAGCTAGGGCTCAGATTAGGGCTAGGTTTTGTGTTAGGGTTAGGGCTATGGCTAATGGAAGAACTGGTTTTACGATTAGGGTTAGTTTTCTGCTTAGGGTTAGGGCAAGGTCTAATATTTGGGTTAGGTTTAGGTTTAGGGTGATATTTAGAGCTAGGGTTAGTTTTAGGTTCAGAGTCAGGGTCAATGTTAGTTGTAGGGTTAGGGTTAGGGCTAGGTGAAGCATTAGGATTTGGTTTAGGTTAAGAGTTATGATTAGGGCTATAGCTCAGTTTTGTTTGAGGGCTATGGCTAGGTGTAGGGCAAGTTTTAAAATTAACATTAGGCATAGGGCTATTGTTAGGGTGAGGTTTAGGTTTAGGGTTAGGGTTAGATTTAGAGTTAGGGTTAGATCTAGGTTTACAGCTAGGCCTAAGTTTAGGGCTAGTTTTGGGCTAGAGTTAGGCCTAGGCTTTGGCTTATAGAAAGGGATAAGTTTAGAACTAGGGATAGAGCTAGGGCAAGAGTTAGAGTTAGTCTTAGGCTAGGGATATGGTTAGGTTTAGGATTAGGGCTAAATTAGGGATAGGATTAGAGCTAGGGTTAGTATTAGGGCTAGGCCTTGGTATAGGGCTAGGGTTAGGATTAGGGTTCGAGTATGGTATGATGTTATAACTAGGTTTAGGCCTAGTGTGAAGGCTCAATTTAGGGTTAGGGTTAGTGCTTGGGTTAGGGTTAGGATTAAGGCTAAGTTTATGGCCAGGATTAGGGCTACAGTTTTTGTTAGGGTTAGGGCTAGCATTAGGACTAGGGCTAAGGTCATGTCTAATGTTATGGTTAGGGATAGTTTTAGGGTTAAGTTTATGGTTAGAGATAGTGTAAGGGTTAGGTTAAGAGTTAGTTTCAGTTTTAGATAGGGGTATTATTAGGGTCAGGAAAAGTGTTAGGATTAGTGTTAGGGTATGATGTTAGCGTTAGGGATATGGATATGGTTAGGTTAGGGTTCAGGTTAGGTTTAGGTAATAGATAGTGTTAGAATTATGGATAGGGTTAGGGTTATCCTAGGGTTAGCATTAGGTTTGAGGTTAGGGTTATGGTAATGGATAGGATTAGAGCTAGGGTTAAGGTTAGGATTAGGTTTAGGTTTAGGGTGGGTTAAAGCTAGGGTTAGGGCTTGGATTAGGGCTAAGTTTTAGATTAGGTTAGGGCTAAGGTAGGGCTATGGGTAATGTAAAAACTAGCATTACAATTAGGGCTAGATTTAGGGTTAGGGTTAGGGCTAGGTCTAATGTTATGATTAGGTTTAGTTTTAGGGTGATGATTTGAGACAGGGTAAGTGATAGAATCAGAGTCAGGGTCAGTGTCAGTTTTAGGGTTAGGGATAAATTTCAAATTAGAGCTAGGGTTAAGTGTAGGTGTAGGGTTAGGTTTTGGGTTAGCGTTAGAACAAGAATTAGGGCTAGGGCTAATGTCAGGTATACGGTTACAGTTAAATTAGGATTAGCATTAGGGCTATGGCTCGGTTTTGTTTTAGGTGTAGAGTGCTAATGTCAGGTCTATGGTTTGGTTAGGGATAGTGTTATGGTTAGTTTTACATCTAGGTCTAGTGTAAGGGTTAGGTTTAGGGTCAGGGTTCGGTTTAGAGCTAGGTGTATTATTAAAGTCTGTGTCTTGTTCAGAATTTGGTTTGGGTTATGGTTTAGGTTTAGGGCTAGGTTTTTTTTTCGGCCTGGGGCTAGAGTTAAGGCTAGCTTTAGGATTATGTTTAGGTCTAGGGCTCATGATAGGGTTAGGTTTAGGTGTAAGTATTGGTAGGGCTAGTGTTACAGTTTGGTCTAGGGTTAGGGTCAGGTTTAGACCTAGAGTTAGTGTTATGGTCAGAATAAGGGTCAGGGTTAGGGTTAGGGTTTGGGATAGGGTTAGAGCAAGAATGAGTCCTAGGTTTAGGACTATTAATTGAGTTCAGATTTTTGTTAGCCTTAGGATTAGGGATAGGTCTAGGGTTATCATAAGGGTTAGCATTTTGCTTATGGTCAGGGATAGGGTTAGAACTAGTGTTAGGGGTAGTGTTTGGGTTAGGGTTAAAGCTAGGTTTATGGCTCAGTTAGGGCTAGTTTCTCTGTTAGGGTTATGGCCAAGATTAGGGCAATGGATAATGTAAAAACCAGGGTTAAAATTAGGGTTCTATTTAGGGTTAGTGTTAGGGGTTAGAACTCTAATGTTAGAGTTAGTTTTAAGGTTATGTCGATATTTAAAGCTAGCATTAATATTGGGATAGGAGTCAGGGTCAGAGTTAGTTTTAGAGTTAGGGTTAGGACCCAAATAAGGGCTAGGGTTACTGTTAGGGTTCAGTTTAAGATTAGAGTGGTGTTTAGAGCCTGGGTGAGTGTTAGGATATGAGTCATGGTCAGGGTTAGTTTAAGGTTATGGTTAGGACTCTAAATAGGGCTAGGGTTAGGTCTAGTTGTAGTGTTAGGTTTTGGCTTAAGTTAAGGTTTAGGGTTAGGGCTACTGATCAGTTTTGTTTTAGTCCTGGGGATAAGGTTAGGGCTACTTTTATGATTAGCATTAGAGTTAGGGCAAGTGTTAGGGTTAGCCTAGGCTTAGTGTTAGCGTTACATTTAGAGTTAGGATTAGATCTAGGGTTAGGGCTAGGACTAAAGATAAGGAAAGGGTTAGCTTTAGAATTAGGGCTAGGGTTAGGGTTACAGTAAGGAATAGGGTTAGATCTAGGGATAGGTTAGTGTTAGGGTTAGGGATAGGGTTAAATTAGAGAGTTAGAATTAGTCTTAGGACTAGGGTAAGGGTTAGGGTTAGAGATAGGGTTAAATTAGGTCTAGGATTAGGGCTAGGATTAGTGTTCAGCTTAGGCCTATCATTAGGGTTAGGGTTAGGGTTAAGTTTAGGATGAGGGATGGCCATGTAGCTAGGTTAGAGTTAGGGTGAGTGTTAGAGTGAGGGTTAGAGGTAGAGTTAGTGTTAGACTTATAATTAAGGCTAGATTTAGGGCTAGGATAAGGGCTAGTGTTTGTTTTAGTGTTATGGCTAAAATTAGGGCTAGGGCTAACATCAGGTCTAGGGTTATGGGTAACAATAGTTTTAGGGTTAGGTTTATGGCTAATTCTAGTGTAAGCATTAGGTTGTTTAGAGTAAGGTCAAGTTTAGAGCTAGGGGAAATATTAGGGTTAGGGTCAGGGTTAGGGTTTGGTTTAGGTTAAGATTTAGGTTTAGGGCTCAAATTAGCATTAGGTTTAGGGTTAGGGTAATGATAGGGTTTAGTTTGGTGTTCAGATTAGGTTTAGGGTAATTCATAGGGTTTGTGTTACCGATAGTGTTAGGGTTAGGCCTAGGGTTAGCATTTGAGTTATGTTTAGGGTAATAGATAGGGTGAGAGCTAAGTTTAGAGCTAGGCTTATGGTTAGGAATAGGTCTTGAGTTAGTGTTAGGGTTAGTGTTAGAACTAGGGTTATGGTTAGGGTTATGTTTAGCATAGGGTTAGGTATTGAACTAGGGTTAGGGCTAGCATGAGGGTTAGGTTTAGGGTTAGGTCTAGGGATAGGATTATGGTAGGGTTAGGGTTAGGGTTATCATTAAGGTTAGGTTTAGGGTAATGAATACAGATAGATATAGGGTTAGGTTTAGACTTAGGTTTAGGGTTAGGGTTAGGGCTATGGTTATGTTTAGGTTTATGATTAGGGTTAGGGTTTGAGCTAGAGTTAGGGCTATGGCGAGTGTTACATTTAGGGTTATGTCTAGGGGTAGTTTTCCAGTTAGGGTTGGGCTAGGATTATCAATAGGTTTAGTGTTAGGGTTAGGGTAATGGGTAGGTTTAGAGCTAGGTTTAGGGATAGGGTTAAGTTTAGGGTTAGGGATAAGTTTAGGGTTAGAGTTAGGGATAGGTCTAGGTCTATGTTTAGGTTAAGGGTTAGGCTTTGATCTATTGTTTGGGTTAGGTTTAGGTTTAGGGTTAGGGTTTAGCTAGGTTTAGGTTTTGGATTAGGGCTAGGTTTTTTGTTAGGTTTAAGGCTAAGGTTAGGGCAATGGCTAATGTAAGAACTAGGGTTACAATTATGGTTAATTTTAGGGTTTTGGGTAGGGGTAGTTCTAGTGTTAGGGTTAGGGTGATATTTATAGCTATGGTTAGTGTTAGGATATGAGTCATGGTCAAGGTTAGTTTTAGGGTTAGGTTTAGGACTCGAATTAGGGCTAGCGTTATTGTAAGGGTTTGGTTTAAATTTAGGGTTGTGTAGAGATAGGGTGAGTGTTAGGATATGAGTCAGAGTCAGGGTTATTTTTAAGGTTAGAATTAGGACTTGAATTAGGGCTAGGTTTTGGTCTAGGTGTAGTGTTAGAATTTGGTTAAAGTTAAGGTTTAGGTTTTGGCCTCTTGCTTGGTTTTGTTTTAGTGCTGGGTTAGAGTAAGGGCTAGTTTTACGATTAGCATTTGGGTTAGGGCTAGGATTATGGTTTGGGTTAGGATTAAGGCTAGGTTTTAGGCTAGGATTAAGTCTAGGTTTTGTGATAGGTTTAGGGCAAGAATTAAGGCTAGGGCTAATATCAGGTCTAGGGTAACAGTTAGGGATAGTTTTAGGGTTAGGTTTATGGCTAGGTCTAGTTTAAGGGTAATGTTTAGGGAAAGGGTCAGGTTTAGAGCTAGGGGTATTATTAGAGTCAAGGTCAGGTTTTGAGTTTGGGTTAGGTTAAGATTTAGGTTTAGGGCTCAAATTAACATTAAGATTAGAATTAGGTATAGGATAATGGATCAGGGTTAGATAGGGTTCAGGATAGGTTTAGGGTAATGGATATGTTTAGGTTTTACAATAGGTTTACGGTTAGGCTGAGGGTTAGCATTAGGATTAAGGTAATCATTAAGGTAATTTATGGAGTTAGAACTAGTGTTAGGCTAGGGTTATGGTTAGGATTAGGGCTAGAGTTAGGGTAAGGGTCAAGGTTAGGTCTAGGGTTAGTGTTAAGTTTAGGATAAGAACAGTTTAGGGTTTGAGCTAGGGTTAGTGCTAGGGCTAGGGTTAGGATTAGGGGTATGGTTATGGTTAGTGTTAGAGTTAGGGTTAACATTAGTGTTAGGGTAATTGATAGGGTTAGATGTCAGGTTAGAGTTAGGGTTAGTTTTAGGGTTAGGGTAGGGTTAGGTTTAGGATAAGGGTTAGGGTTTGAATTAGGGTTAGGGTTAGGTTTACAGTTAGTTCTATGGTTAGGTTTATGTTTAGGGTTAGGGTAGGTTTAGTTTTAGGTCTAGGGTTATCATTAGGGTTAAGGTTACAATGAGGGCTAGGGTTAGGGTTATAGATAAGCCTTGCATTAGTGTTATGGTTAGGTCAAGGGTAAGAGTTAGGAATCAAGCTAGGGTTAGGGCTAGGGTGAGGGTTAGGTTAAAGTCAGGGCTAGGGTAGGTTTAGGGTTAGGGATAGGGCTAGGGTTAGCATTAGGTTTAGGGTTATGTTTAGGGTAATGAATAGAGTTAGAGCTAGGGTTAGGGTGACATTTAGGGTTTGGGCTAGGGTTATATTTAGGGTAAGGTTTAGGGTTTGATCTTGGGTTAGGGCTAGGGTGAGGGTTATGGTCAGGGTTAGGGTTAGATTTAGGATTAGGTTTATGCTTAGGGTTAGGTTTAGGGCTACAGTTAGGGCTAGGTTTTGCGTGAGGTTTAGGGCCAGTGTTCAGTTTATGGGTAATCTAAAAGCTAGGGTTATGGTTATGGCTAGATTTAGGGTTAGTCTAGTGTTAGGGTTAGTTTTGGGGTTAAGATAAGATTTACAGCTAGGGTTTGTGTTAGGGTAATGGTCATTGTTTGGGTTAGGGTTAGTTTTGGGTTATGGCCATAATTAGGACTAAGGTTAAGTCTAGGGTGAGTTAGTGTTTGGGTTAGGTTAAGTGTTATTGTTAGGTCAAGGGCTAGAGTTATGGCTATTTAGGATTAGATTTAGGTCTAGGGCTAGTGTTAGTGTTAGTTTTAGTTATAGCTTTACTGGTATGGCTAGTGTTAAGTTTTGGTTTAGGGGTAGGGACAGGTTTAAACCCAGGTTTAGTGTTAGGGTCAGAATAAGGGTCATGGTTAGGGTTAGGGTTTGGGTTAAGTTTAGAGCTAGAATGAGGGCTAGGTTTAGGATTAGTAATAGAGTTAGGGTTTGGGGTAGACTAAGGATTAGGGTTAGAACTAAGGTAGCAATAGGGTGAGGGTTTGACTTAGTGTAAGGGATAGGGTTAGAGCTATGGCTAGGACCAGGGCTAGGGTTAGGGCTAGGGTTAGGGTTATGGTTAGGATTAAAGCTAAATTTAGGGCTAGGGTTTGTGTTAGCGTCAGCGATAGCGTTAGGGCTAGGGCTAATGTCAGGTATAGGGTTAGATTTAGGGGTAGATTTAGGGTTAGGATTATGGCTATGTGGCACCCCGAGTGGCAGGCAGAGCGGTCAGTGAGCTGGCCCGGCGTGCAGAACAGACAGAAGGACACTAGGGGGCCTGCGTGCTTGTCCTTGCCACGTTTGAGCTTAACAATTTGAAGTCATCTCTGACATCTCCTTGTTTTCAACTCCTCACATCAAGAAATCTGGAATCGGCTGCCCGCGCAACTCAGCGACCGTCGGCCGCCAGCCCACGGCCCCCACGACTGGGCGGCTAGTCTCTGAGGCGCAGCTCAGCAGGAGCAGCGCAGGGACTCTATGAAGAGGTCTCTAGCCAAGCCTTCATGAAATAGCGAACCGGGAAGTGAAACCAACCAGAGACAGACCAGTCGCACCCCTCCCTTTGGACACTCTGGCAAGGAGCCAGGGGCTCGCCATAGCAGAGAGGTGATGTCACTGGAGTTCGGCTGACGGAATTCCTTCCCAGCAGAATCCATTTTATCAGGTGTGTGACTCCCACCCCCTCCAGATACAATCAGCCGGGAAACCTCGGGAATCTCTCTGGGGGCGTGTCTGTAGGGAAGCAGAGGGGATTCCCGATCCCCAACTCCCCTTACCACCAGCGGCGACACCCAAGGTCTTAGCCGCCAGTCTCCGGGGGCGTGCCCACCAAATGGGTCCGGAAAAATTAAACTGTTGGTTCCCAGATCACCGCTCCACAGCACTGGGGCTTAGATGAATGACAGAGAGAGTGCTCAGTCTTTCGGGAAATAGGAAACGCGGTGGGGCTGCAAGTGTAACCAGATCCTTGAGGAACCGCCTCCGGTGAACAGGACCTGGCTGGCTGGCTGGCAGGAGGAAGGGGGGAGGGGCTGGAGAAGTGAAATGGCTCTGGACTAACAGGATTGAGAGACTTCCAGGATCCGCCTTACAGGGATTGCTGTTGGCACATAGAGGGCAAAAGCTCGGCTTGGAGGGCAGAGCTCCACCTACTGGAAGAGAAGAAAATGGATATCTAAGACTTCAATTTTTTTTCTTTTTCCTCCTTTTTCTTTTGTCTCGTTTTCCTTATTTCTTTCTTTCCCATTTCAAATTTTATTGTTCTTTCCATTCTCCTCTAATCTATGTATCTCTCTCTCCTTCTTTCTTTTTAAGAGAACCTTCCTTCCCCTACCCCCCAACTTTCATCCCTAGCATTACGTCTTCCATTAAGTGTAATTGTCTAAATGCAAATAGGTGAATGTTTCGAGGCTGTCTATAGGGCTCCTAAATACCTAGCTACTACCAAACACCCTGATCCAATCGCCTGTTAATATCCCCCTTCAGTAGAGCAAACTTCCAAAGTAGCCAAGACATACTAACCCTCATACCATCATAGTACCTAACCTAAACATAAAGTCCTAAGACCAAACAACAGATCACTATATGCATACAGAATTTGGAAGCCTTTTATGAATTGAATGAATCAGCTTTAAAGTACAATAAAGCCCAACATTTCTATGCATAGTCTCCCACACAAAGGAGAGACCACAGAGATATACAAACCAAAACAAATTTATAGGAGAAAACAGAAACACAGGAGTTAAACAGAGTTGGAAAGTAACGTGAACAACATGAAAAAACAAAGGAAAAAAGGATTACAAACAATGCAGGACAACCTAAATCTACAGGAGAACCTAGAGGCATCAGAAAAATGGACAGAGAAAGAACTCAAGGCATTCCTGACTCAGATGGAATGGAATCTTAGAGA
>NW_026008104.1:0-45094 GCF_001458135.2 Marmota marmota marmota | reverse complement strand
TTGTAGAAATAGATAAAGCAATCATGAAATTCATATGGAAAAACAAAAGACCCAGAAGAGCACAAGCAATTCTAAGCAGGAAGTGTGAATCTGGAGGTATAGCGAATACAGATTTCAAACTGTACTACAGAGCCATAGTAACCAAAACAGCATGGTACTGGTACCAAAACAGGAAGGTGGACCAATGGTACAGAATAGAGGACACAGAGACCAATCCACAAAACTACAACTTTCTTATATTTGATAAAGGGGCTAAAAGCATGCAATGGAGGAAGGATAGCATCTTCAACAAATGGTGCAGGGAAAACTGGAAATCCATTTGCAACAAAATGAAGCTGAACCCCTCTCTCTTGCCATGCACAAAAGTTAACTCAAAATGGATCAAAGAGCTTGATATCAAATCAGAGACTCTGTGCCTGATAGAAGAAAAAGTTGGCTCCGATCTACATAATGTGGGGTCAGGCTCCAAATTCCTTAATAGGACGCCCATAGCCCAAGAGTTAATAACAAGAATCAACAAATGGGACTTACTTAAACTAAAATGTTTTTTCTCAGCAAGAGAAACAATAAGAGAGGTAAATAGGGAGCCTACATCCTGGGAACAAATTTTTACTTCTCACACTTCAGATAGAGCCCTAATATCCAGAATATACAAAGAACTCAAAAAATTAAACAATAAGATAACAAATAACCGAATCAACAAATGGGCCAAGCACCTGAACAGACACTTCTCAGAGGAGGACATACAGTCAATCCACAAGTACATGAAAAAATGCTCACCATCTCTAGCAGTCAGAGAAATGCAAATCAAAACTACCCTAAGATACCATCTCACTCCAGTAAGATTGGCAGCCATTATGAAGTCAAACAATAATAAGTGCTGGCAAGGATGCGGGGAAAAGGGTACACTTGTACATTGCTGGTGGGACTGTAAATTGGTGCGGCCAGTTTGGAAAGCAGTATGGAGATTCCTTGGAAAGCTGGGAATGGAACCACCATTTGACCCATCTATCGCCCTTCTCGGACTATTCCCTGAGGACCTTTAAAGAGTGTACTATAGGGATACTGCCACATCAATGATCATAGCAGCACAATTCACAATAGCAAGACTGTGGAACCAGACTCGATGCCCTTCAATAGATGAATGGATAAAAAACCTGGCATTTATACACAATGGAGTATTACGCCGCACTAAAAAATGACAAAATCATGGAATTCGCAGGGAAATGGATGGCATTAAAGCAGATTATGCTAAGTGAAGCTAGCCAATCCTTAAAAAACAAATGCCAAATGTCTTCTTTGATATAATGAGAGCAACTAAGAACAGAGCAGGGAGGAAGAGCATGAGGAAAAGATTACCATTAAACAGAGACGAGTGGTGGGAGGGAAAGGGAGAGAGAAGGGAAATTGTATGGAAATGGAAGGAGACCCTCAATGTTACACAAAATTACATATAAGAGGTTGTGAGGGGAAAGGGTGGGGGAAACAAGGGAGAGAATTGAACAACAGCAGATGAGGTAGAGAGGGAAGACGGGAGGGGAGGGGAGGGGGGATAGTAGGGGATAGGAAAGGTAGCAGAATACAACAGTCACTAATATGGCATTATGTAAAAATGTGAATGTGTGACCGATGTGATTCTGCAATTTGTATTTGGGGTAAAAATGGGAGTTCATAACCCACTTGAATCAAATGTATGAAAGATGATATATCATGAGCTTTGTAATGTTTTGAACAACCAATTAAAAAAAAAGGATTATGGCTAGGTATAGTGCAAGTGTTAGGTTAATGTTTAGGGTATGGTTTAGAGCTAGGGATATTATTAGGGTCAGGTTCAGTGTTATGGTTTGGGTTAGGTTAATGATTAAGTTTAGGGCTCAAATTAGCTTTAGGGTTAGGGTTATGGTTTTGGATATGGTTAGGTTTAGCATTCAGATTAGGTTTAGGGTAATAGATAGGTTTAGGTTTACAAATAGGTTTAGGGTTATCCTCGAGTTAGCAACAGGGTATGGTTAGGGTTAGGGTAATAGATAGGGTTACAGCTAGAGTTAGGGCTAGGGTTATGGATAGGATTAGGGCTAGGGTAAGGTTTAGGGTTAGGGCAAGTTTTAGGTTCAGGACTAGGTTTAGGGTAAGTGTTAGGGGTAGGGTTAGGGTTATAGTTAGGGTTAAATCTAGTGTTAGGTCTCTGATTAGGGCTAGGATTTGTGTTAGATTAGGGCTAGGTTAGGGTTACAGCTAATGTAAGAACTAGGATTTTGATTAGGGCTAGTTCTAGGGTTAAGGTTAAGGCTAGGTCTCATGTTAGGTTTAGGTTTAGGTTATAAGTGATCTTTAGAGCTAGGGTTAGTTTTAGGGTCAGAGTCAGTGTCAGGGTTAGTTTTAGGGTGAGGGATAGGACTCATATTTGAGCTGGGTTTAGGACTAGGTGTAGAGTTAGGGTTTTTAGGTTAAGGTTTGGGGTTAGGGTTAATGACTCTTTTTTATTGTAGGGCTAGGGCTAGGTTTGGGCTAGTTTTAGGATAAGTGTTAGTGTTACAGCTTGTGTTAGTGAGAGGTTTAGGCATAGGGTTAGGGTTAGATTTAGAGTTAGGGTTAGATGTAGGATTAGGGTAGGGCTAAGGTTAGGGCTAAGGTTAAGGCAAGTGTTAGGGTTATATAAGGGATAGGGTTAGAACTAGTATTAGGGCTAGGGCAAGATTTAGTCTTAGGGCTACGGTTAGTTTAGGTTTGGGGCTAAATTAGGGCTAGGATTAAGTCTAGGGTCTGTGTTATGTTTAGGCCTAGTGTTAGGCTTAGGTTTAGGTTTAGGGATAGGGTTAGGTTTAGGGGAAGGGATGGGTTACAGCTAGGTTTAGGGCTAGGTAGATAATTGGAATTACAGTTAGGGCTAGGGTTATGGTTTTGGTTATTAATAAGGCTAGGTTTAGGGCTAGGATGAATGCTAAGTTTTGTTTTAGGGTTATGACAAGAATTGGGGATAGGGATAGTGTTAGGTCTAGGGTTATGGTTAGGGATAGATTTAGGGTTAGGTTTATTGCTAGATCTAGTGTAAGGGTTAGGTTTAGGGTAAGGGTCAGATTTAGAGGTAGGTGTATTATTAGGGTTAGGGTCAGGTTTCGGGTTTAGTTTAGGTTAGGATTTAGGGTTAGGGATTGAATTACCGTTAGGTGAGGTTTAAGGTAATGATACTGTTAGGTTTAGGGTAATTGATAGGGTTAGTGTTCGTGATAGGGTCAGGGTTAGGCCTAGGGTTAGCCTTAGGGTAAGTGTTATGATTAGGGTAATAAATAGGATTAGAGTTAGGGTTAGGGCTAGGGTTATGGTTAGTATTAGAACTAGAGTTAGGGTTAGGGTTAGGCCTAGGGATAGGGTTAGGTTTAGGTTTAGGGCACAGTTTAGGGTTTGAGCTAGGGTTAGTTCGCACTAGGGTGAGGGTTAGTTTTAGGATTAGGTCTAGGTTAGAGTTACACTTAGGGTCTGATTACTGATAGTGTTACGGCTAGGGTTATCATTAGGTTCAGGGTATTGGATACGGTTAAATGTCAGTTTAGGTTAGGTTAGGATTAGGGTTAGTTTTAAGGTAATGGTTAGGGATTGATCTATGGTTAGTTTAGGTTTAGGGTTAGGTTTAGGGTAATGGATAGGTTTAGGGATTATGATAGAGATAGGGTTTGGCCTAGGGTTAGCATTAAGTCTAGGGTTAGGGCTAGTTTTAGGATTAGCGTTAGGGTTATGGCCAGTGTTAGGGTGAGGTTTAGGCTTAGGGTTAGGGTTAGATTTAGAGTTAGGTTTAGATCTAGGGTTAGGGCTAGGTTTAGGGTTAGGTTTAAAATTAGTGCAAGGATTAAATTTAGGGTTAGGTTTAGGGAAAGGGTTAGGGCTAGGTTTAGGGTTTGAGTTAGGGTTAAAGCTATGGTTGGGTCTCAGATTAGTGGTAGGTTTTGGGTTATTTTAGGGCTAGTGTTAGGGATATGGCTAATATAAGAACCAGGATTACGATTAGGGCTAGTTTTACAGTTACCATTAGGGCTAAGTCTAGTTTTAGCTTTAAGTTTAGGATGATGTTTTGAACTAGGGCGAGTGTTAGGGTCAGAGTCAGGATCAGGGTTTGTTTTATGGTTAGGGATAGGACTCGAATTAGGGGTAGGCTTAGGGCTAGATTTAGGGTTAGGATTTGGTTTAGGGTTAGTGCTATAACTCAGTTTTGTTTTAGGGCTAAGGCTAAAGTAAAGGGTATTTTTACAATTAGCATTAGTGTTATTGCTAGTAATAGTGTAAGTTTAGGCTTAGGGGTAGATTTAGAGTTATGGTTAATTCTAGCATTAGGGCTATGGCTAAGGTTAGGGCTAAGGTTAGGGCTAGTGTTTGGGTTATGGTCAGGCATCGGGTTAGAACTAGGAATAGGTCTAGGGCGAGAGTTAGAGTTAGTCTTAGGGCTAGGGTTAGAACTAGGGTTAGGGTTAGGGTTTGTGCCGCAGTCTGGCTGGGCACAATTCAGGAGCCACTTGTCAAAAGAAATGAACTTTATTTTTAGAACACAGACACCACACCACACAGCTCCTCAGGAAAAACCCTCAGAGCCCAACTGCCACCACCAGCTTCCCACAAGCCTCTCCCTCCCCCCCTCCTCCTGCTCTTGAGGCCGATTGGCTGGGTCGCATGAGTGGAGCCAAAAAAGTCCCCCAATGAGCAGCTCCGTGGTCTGAAAGGGCGGGGAAACAGCCCAATGAGCATCACCGAAGAGGAGCCAATCAGTTGGCAGCTAGAAGTTTGCTGGCAGCTGGAAGTTTGCTGGGGCCCCTTCGGCTGTGGCTCTCAACAGTTAGGGTTAGGTTTAGGGGAAGGCATGCTTCTTTGATTTCCACCTCCATTTCCATTTACCCATATAAGTCACAATGAAGTGAAACCTTAAAATACAAAGTGTTCATGATAACGAACCATTCATTCAAGAAGGTCCAAAACTTGGGAGCATACTAAGGCTAGATAAAAGATGAATCCTGCCTAGTATCAAAGAAATTTGAACAAAACTAACTCTCATTCTTACATTACCTCTAACCCTAGCCCTAGCCCTAACCCTAAAACTAACCCTAACCCTAACCTGATTAGAGAACCATTGATCCTAGAAGTCCTGTACTTGGGAGCCTTGTGGGTCAAGCTAAGTGATGAATCCTACGCAGCATCAAACAAATCTGACCAAATAATTATGGGAGGTATTTCAGTACATGCATATTTCCCTGTTTTTCTCCTAAAGGGCCCTCATATATAGTTGTTTTTGCATGCTTAAGCTTAGGGATACTTTCATAAGGAACATACCAGAGTCTCTACAGAGAACTGATGGAGTGTGTGAAGTTTCAAGCAGCACAAACCCTGTTTAATTTTCAGCTCCATTAACTTTCCTGTATAAGTCAAAATGAAGTGAAATCGTAAAATACAAACTGACAGCAAACCTGTGAACAGAGAAGGCCTTAACCTGTGGAACAGAGTAAATCTGGCTAAAAGATAAATCCTGCCAAGTATCAAAGAATTTTGAATAAAACTAACTCTAACCCTAACACTACCTCTAACCCTAACTGTTCCCCTAACTCTAACTTTTTTATGGACCCTTTGACTATAGAGGTTCCAAACCTGGGCAGCCTAGTGGGGCAAGCTAAGGGATGAATGTTGTGCAGTATCAAAGAAATCTGACCAAATAGTTGATGGAGTATATCAGTACATGCATATTTCCTTATTATCTCCTAAAGGACTCTTGGATAAAGTTGTTTTTACATGCTTCAGCTTAGGCCTACTTTCACAAGAACAACCCAGAGATTTCTCACAGAGAATTGATGGAGTGTGAAGTTTCAAGCAGCTAGCACCAATGCTGTTTGATTTCCAGCTCCATTACCTTTTACCTGTATAGGACAAAATGAACTGAAACTTTAAAATACAAACTGTTCCTTACAGTGAACCATTGAACCTAAGAGGCCAAAATATGTCGAGTATAGAAGGTAGGAGTATAGAAGGTAGGAGAAAAATGAATTCTGCCCAGTATCAAAGATATTTGAACAAAACTAACTCTAACCCTAATACTAGCTCTAACACTAGCCCTAACACTAATCTTTTTTTTAAAAGGGAGAGTGTGTGTGTGTGTGTGTGTGTGTGAGAGAGAGAGAGAGAGAGA
This sequence comes from Marmota marmota marmota, assembly GCF_001458135.2. Taxonomy (NCBI): domain Eukaryota; kingdom Metazoa; phylum Chordata; class Mammalia; order Rodentia; family Sciuridae; genus Marmota; species Marmota marmota. Next base: position 38,934 of record NW_026008104.1, on the reverse strand, counting down.
GAGAGAGAGAGAGAGAGAGAATTTTGATATTTATTTATTTATTTATTTATAGGCGGACACAACATCTTTGTTTGTATGTGGTGCTGAGTATCAAACCCGGGCCACATGCATGCCAGGTGAGTGCACTACCACTTGAGCCACATCCCCAGCCCCCTAACACTAATCTTAACACAAACCCTAACCTGTTTAAAAACAACTGCTGATCCTAGAAATCCCAAACTTGGGTAGCCTAGTGGGCTATGCTATCAGATGAATCCTATGCAGTATCAAAGAAATATGATCAAATAATTGAGGTGGTATTTCAGTTCATGCATATTTCTCTGTTTTCTGCTAAAGGGCTCTCGGATAAAGTTGTTTTTGCCGTCTCCATCTTAGAGCTACTTTCACAAGGAACAAACCAGAGAGTTCCCACAGAGAACTGATTCAGTGTCTGAAGTTTTAAGCAGCTAGCATCAACCTGGTTTGATTTCAACCTCAATTTTAATCTACCTATATGGGTGAATATGAATTGAAACCTTAAAATACAGAGTGTTCCTGATAGCAAACCATTGAAACGAGAAGGCCCAAACCTGGGGAGCATATTAAGGCTAGGTAAAATATGACTCCTTCCAAGTATCAAAGAAATTTGTACAAAACTAACTCTCACCCTAACACAACATCTAACCCTAACCCTAAACCTAAACCTAACACTAACCTTAACCTGATTAGAGAACCATTGATCCTAGAAGTCTCACAGTTGGAAAGCTTTGTCGAGCAAGCTAATTAATGAATCCTACGCAGAATCAAACAAATTTGATCAAATAATTATGGGAGGAATATCAGTGCATGTATATTTCCCTGCTTACTCCTAAAGGGCTCTTGGATAAAGTTGTTTTTGCATACTTCAGCTTAGGCCTAAACTCACAAGGAACATACCACAGTGTCCCCACAAAGAATTGAGAGTGTGTGTGCAGTTTTAAGCAGCTAGCATAAACCCTGTTTGATTTGCAAGTCCATTTCCATTTACTCATGTAGGTCAAAATGAAGTAAAATGAAAATATTAACTGTTCCTGACACCAAACAGTTGAACCAAAAGGACTAAACCTGGGGAACAGAGTAAGGTTAGTTAAAGATGAATCCTGGATTGTATCAAAGAAATTTGAATAAAGTAACTCTAACCCTATCACTACCTCTAAACCTAGCCCTATACCTAACCCTAAAAATTAACATAGCCCTATCCCTAACCCTAACTTTAACCCTAATTTTAACTGTAACCATCGCCCAAACCCTAGCTCTAACTCTATTTATTACCCTAACCCTAACCCTAACCCTAATGCTAAACGTATCCTTAACCTTAACTTTTACCCTAGACCTGCTCTAACCCTAAACCTGCCCTAGCCCTAAACCTAGCTCAAACCCTAACACTTACCCTAATCCTACCCCTAACACTAGGCCTAACCCTAACCTTAACTCTAACTCTAGCCCTAATCTTAACCATAAACTTAGGTCCAACTCAGCTGTAATCCTATCCATTACCCTAAACATAAACCTAATCCAAATGCTAACAATAGGACTAAACCTAACCGTATAGCTATCCCTAACACAATTCAAAACCCTAAACCTAATCTGAACCCTAAATATAACCCGATCCATTACACAAAACCTAATGCTAATTCGAGCCTTAACCCTAGACCTTAACCTAAACCAATCCCTAACCCTGAACCTGACCCAAATAATACACCTAGCCCTTAACCTGACTTGTACCCTAAACCTAACCTTTACATTAGACCTAGCCATAACCTAACCCTAAAACTATCCTTAACCATAATGTAGACCTGACATTAGCCCTAGCCCTAATCCTAGCCCTAGCCCTAACACAAATCCTCATCCTATCCCTAAACCTAGCTTTAATCCTAAACTGTACCCTAACCCTAGCCCTAACCCTAAGGATAACCTTGCCCTATCCCTAAATCTAGTTATAACCCCATTTTCCCCCTAACTCTAACCCTAACACTAACCCTAACTCTAGCCCTAACACTAGGCCTAAACCTAACACTAACCCTAGCACTAATCCTAGCCCTAATTTAGCCCTAATCCTAAACCTACCCCTAACCCTAGCCCAAAGACTAACTCTACCTCTCATCCTCGACCTATTTCGAGTTCTCACCCTATCCATTACCATAACCCTAACACGAGCCTTAACCTTACCCTAATCCTAGCCCTAGCCCTAAACCTAGATCTAACCATAACAAAAAATCTAAGCCTAAATCTTGCCCTAACCACTAGCCCTAACACTATTGCTAATCCTAAAGCTAGCTTTAACCTTAGCCCTAGCTCTAAAACAAAACTGAGCCCTAGCACTAACCCTAACCCTAGACCTGACAGTAGCCCTTTCCCTAATTCTTACCCTAAACCTAACACAAACCCTAACACTACACCTAGCCTTAACCCTAGCCATAATTTGAGTCCTATCCCTAACCCTAAAGGTAACATTGATCCTGTCTCTGACCCTAACAGTAACCCTATCTCTAATCATCACCTTGAACCTAAACCTAACACTAACACTAGACTTAGATTTAACACTAACCCTAGAAATAGCCCTATTCATAACCCTAGATCTTACATTAGACTTCATGCTACCCTAGCCCTAACCTAACCCAAAACCTAGCCCTAATCCACACCCTCACCCTAGCTTTAACACTAACCCTAACCCTAACTTGGGCCTTAACACTTAACCTAAACCTAACCCTAATCCTAAACCTTGTCGTAACCCAAAACTTAACCTGAACCATAGCCCTAATCTTAACCATAACCCTAGCCCCAAACCTAGCTCAAATCCTATCCATAACCCTAACCATAACCCGAACCAAATTCTAACCCAAGGCCTAACAGTAATCATAGCCCTAACCTAACTATAACCCTAGTCCTAACCACAGTTCTAATCTTATTCGTTACCCTAACCATGACCTAACCTAAACCATAGCCCTAATTTTAACCATAACCCTAGCCCTAACCCTAGCTCAAATACTATCCATTACCCTAACAATAACCCTAACCAAATTCTAACCCAAGGCCTTACCCTAATCATAGCCATAACCTAACCATAACCCTAGCCCTAACTGCAGCTTTAATCCTATCCATTAGCTTAACCATAAACCTAACCGAATTCTATCCCTAGTCCTAACCCTAACTCTATCACTAACCCTAACCATATCCATTACCCTAAATCTAACTTGAATCCTAAATCTAACCTTATCCATTACGCTAACCCTAACCCTAATGCTAACTTGAGCCCTAACCCTAAACGTGAACCTAACCCATACCCTAACCCTGACTCTGACCCTAATAATACGCTAGCTGTAAACCTGACCCCAACCCTCAACCTCACCCTTACAATAGACCTAGCCATAAACCTAACCCTAAAACTATTCCTAACTGTAACCCTAGACCTGACATTAGCCCTAGCCCTAAACCTAACACAAACCCTAGCTCTAATCCTAGCTCTAAGCCTAGCATAAATTCTAATCATAATCTTAACCCTAGCCCTAACCCTAATTTTATCCCTTGCCCTAGCCCTAAACATGGCTGTAACATTATACTTTACCCTAAGCCTAACTCTATCCCTAACACTACCCCTAAACCTAGGCCTAAACCTAATAATAACCCTAGGGCTAATCTTAGCCCTGATTTAGACTAACCCTAAACCTCACCCTAGCCCTAGCTCTAAGACTAATTCTTGCCCTAGCCCTAGCCCTAGCCGAATTCTCAATCTATCCCTTATCATAAACCAAAACTTAGCCCTATCCCTAGCCCCAACCCTAGCCCCAACCTTCACTGTAGCCCTAAATTTATCTAACCCTAACATTAAGCATAAACCTCACCCTAACACTAGCCCTAATCCTAATGCTAATTGGAAAACTAGCCCTAATCCTACCCTAGTCCTAAAACAAAACCAAGCCTTAACCATAACCCTAAACCTTAACCTAAACTAAACCCTAACCCTTCACCTAGCCCTAAACCTAGCTTCAATTTGAGCTCTAACCTTAACCCTATAAATAACCCTGACTCCGACTTGGACCCTAAAAGTAACCCTAGCTCTAAACATCGTCCTAATGCTAATCCTAAAACTAGCTCTAATCAGAAACCTACTTCTTACGTTACCCATAGCCCTAATGCTAACACAAATTCTAGCCATAATTTGAGCCTTAACCCTAACACTAACCCTAACCAAGCCCTAAACCTAAATCTAATACAAACCTTAACCCTACCTCTAAAACTATCCCTTACCCTAAGCCAAACCCTCATCCTAATGCTACCCTAGTCCTAACCCTAATCTTTAGCCTACCCCAAACCCTAACTCTATTACTAGTCCTAACCCTAGCCCTCATTCTAGCTCCAACCCTAACCCAAACCCAAACCTTTACCCTGACCCTTATTCTGACCCTAACAGTAATCCTAGGTCTAAACCTGACCCCAACCCTAAATGGAACACTAACAGTACCCCTACTGGTAAAACTATACCTAAACTTAACCATAACACTAGCACTGAACCAAACCTAATCCTAAATAGAGTCATAAATCTAGCCCTAGCCCTAAACAAAAACCTAGCATTAGCCCTAACAATAACCCTAAACCTAATGCAAAGTTTAACCATATCCCTAGACCCAACGCTAGTCCTAATTCTGGCCCTAACCATAAACCTAACCCTAACCTGAATAATGACTCTTACCATAACCCAAACCCTAGCTCTAAACCTTATCCTAACCCAAAACCTAACCATAACACTAGACTTATCCATAACCCTAACCCTAAAACTAGTCATAAACATAACCCTAGCTCTTACATTACTCATAGCCCTAATGCTAGCCATAAATATCCTACAATACCTAGCCATTATCATAGCCCTAAACCTAGCCTTAATTGTAACCCTAACTGTAACCCTAGACCTAACACTAACCCTAGCCCTAACCCTAGCTCTAATGTTAACACTTACCCTAAACCTAACCCAAACATTAACCCTAGGCCTAACTCTATACTAGCCCTAATTCTAACCTTAACCCTAGCCCTAACCTTAGCTCTAACCTTATCCATTACTCTAAAGATAAGCCTAACTTAAATTCTAACCCTAGGCCTAATGCTAACCCTATCCCTATCATTAAGCTTTTCCATTATTCTAACCTAACCTAAACCCTAAACCTAACCCTATCCATTACCCTGACCCTAACCCTAACCCTAACCCTAACACTAAATCAAAACTTAACCCTAAACCTTAACGTAAACCAAACTCTACCATTACCCTGACCTAATAATATACCTAGCTCTAAACCTGACCTTTATCCTAAACCTAACCTTTACACTAGACCCAGCCACAACTTAACCCTAAAACTAACCCTAACCATAAACCTAGACCTGACATTAGCCCTAGCCTTAATACTAGCCCTAACGCTAATACAAACCCTAGTTCTCATCCTAGCCCTAAACCTAGCCTTAATCCGAACCTGAAACCTAACCCTACCCCTACCCCTGATTTTAACCCTCGCATTAACCCTGAATATAGCTATAACTCCATCATTTTCCCTAACTCTATCCCTAACCCTTACCCTAACACTAACCCTAACTCTAGCCCTAACCATAGGCTAACCCTAACACTAACCCTAGCGCTAATCCTAGCCCTAATTTAGCCCTAACCCTAACCCTACCCCTAACTCTAGGCCTAAAACTAACTCTAACACTCACCCTAGCCCTATTTCTAGTTCTAACCCTATCAGTTAACATAACCCTAATACAAGCCCTAACCCTAGCCCTAATCCTAGTCCTAGACTAATCCCTAGACCTAACTATGACTCTAAATCTAACCCTAACCCTAAGCCTAAACCTCACCCTACCACTAGACCTAACACTATTGCTAATCCTAAAACTAGACCTAATCCTAGCCTTAGCCCTAAAACAAATCAGAGCCATTGCCCTAACCCTACACCTTAACTAGTAAATCCTAACCCTACACTTAACCATAACCTCCTTACTCTAATTTGAGTCTTAGGCCTAAAACTAACCCTGACCCTAGCCCTAACACTAACCCTAGCTCTAAATATCACACTAACCCTAAAGATAATGCTAACACTAGACCTAGGCCAAACACTAACCCTAAATTTAATCATAATCATAACCCTAGATCTTACATTAGCCACATTCCTAACCCCAGCCCTAACCTTATCTAAAATTAAACCCTAATCCGAGCCCTAACATTAGTTTTAACCCTAATCCTAAACCTAAACCTAATCCTAAACCTAGCCTTAATCCTAACCATAATCCTAGCCCTAAACCTACCTCTAATCCTATCCATTACCTTAACCCTAACCCTAACCCTAATGCTAACCCTAGGACAACACTAACCCTATCTGTAACCCTAACCCTATCCATTAACCTAAACCTAATCTGAAACCTAAACCTAATCATATCCATTACCCTAACCCTAAACCTAACCCTAATGCTAATTTGAGCCCTAACACTAAACATTAACCTAAACAAACCCTAAACATGCCCCTGGCCCTAACAATACCCTAGTTCTAAAAGTGACCCTATCCCTCAACCTAATCCTTACACTATACCTAGCCATAAACCTAAACCTGAAGCTATCCCTAACCATAATAACCCTAGACCTCATATTAGCCCTAGCCCTAATATAGGCCTAACCTAAACAAAAACCCTAGCCCTCATCCTAGCCCTAAACTTACCTTAATCCTACCCCAAACCCTCACCCTAGCCCTATCCCTAATTTGAACTCTTGCCCTAGCCCTGAACCTATCTATAACCCTAATGCTAACCCTAAAACTAGCTCTAACAACTAGCTCTTCTGCTAAAACTAACCCTAAACCTAAAACTAACACTAACCCTAACTATAGCCCTAACCATAGGCCTAACCCTAACACTAAACCTAGCGCTAATCCTAGCCATAATTTAGAGCTAACCCTAACCAAACCCCTAACCCTAGCCCTAAGACTAACTCTAACTCTCAACCTAGTTCTATTTCTATTTCTAACCCTATCCATTACCATAACCCTGACATTAGCCCTAAACTTAGCCCTAACCCAGGCATAGCCCTAACCCTAGATCTAAACATAACTCTAAATCTAACCCTAACATTAAGCCTAAACCTCACCATACCACTAGCAGAACACTATTGCTAATCCTACAAGTAGTTCTAACCTTAGCCCTAGCCCTAAAAGAAAACCGAGCTATTGCTCTAACCCTAAACCTTAACCTAAATCAAACCCCTACCTTACAACTAGTCATAACATAGCTCAAATTTGAGTCCTAGGACTAAAACTAACCCTGACCCAGACTCATATCCATACACTAACCCTAGCTCTAAATATCATCCTAACCCTAAAGCTAATGGTAACACTAGACCTCGCCCAAACACTAACTCTAAAATTAACCCTAATCATAACCCTAGCTCTTACATTAGCCATAGCCCTAACGCTAGCTCTAACCCTAACACAAAAATAGCCCTAGTCTGAGCCCTAACACTAAATTTAAATCTAAACCTAACCCTCACCCTAGCCCTAACCCTAACCCTAACACTAGCCCTAACTCTAGCTCTAACCCTATCCCTTATCCTAAGACAAACCCTATCCACAATGCTAATCCTAGTCCTAATCCTAATCCTTAGACTAAACCAAACACTAACCCTATTACTAGTCCTAATCCATCCCTCATTCTAGCTCCAACCCTAACCCAAAACCTAACCCTAACTTTCACCCTTATTCTGACCCTAACACTAATTATAGGTCTAAACCTGACCCTTACCCTAAACTGAACCCTGAATCTAGCCCTACCAGTAAACTTTTACCTAAACCTAAGCCTAACACTAGCCCTAGACCTAAGCCTAATCCTAAATCTAGTGATAACTCTAGACCTAGACCTAAACAAAAACTTAGTCCTAGCCCCAGCAATAACCCTTAACTTAACCAAAAATTAACACTACCCCTAGACCTAACCCTAGTCCTAATTCTGGCTTTCACCCTAACCCTAACTCTAACCTGAACACTGACACTGACACTAACAATAAACCTAGCTATAAACCTGACCCTAAACCAAAATATAAACCTAACACTAGACCTAGCCATAACCCTATCCCTAAAACTACCGTACATATAACCCTAGATATTACATTACCCATAGCACTAACCTTAGGCCTAAACCTAACACAAAACCTAGTCCTAATCACAGGCCTAAACCTACTGTAAGCATAACCATAATCCTAACCCTAACCCTCACCTTAGTCCTAACCCTAGCTCAAAGCCTAAACCTTAGCCTAAACATTTCCCTAGCTCTTTCACTAAAAATAACCCTAACCCTAGCCCTAATCCTAACCTTAACCCTAGCCCTAACTCTAACAATTACCCTAATTCTAACCCAAATCTTAATGATAACCCTAGCTCTAACCCTAACTGTAACCCTAACCCAAACCATATACCTAACTCTAGACCTAACCCTAAACCTAATCCTTGCCATAACCCTCACCCTAACTCAAACCCTAACCCTTACCCTAAACCCAATAATAAACCCTAACCCTAAAACTAAACTTAACCCTAAAGCTAACCTTAAGTCTAATCTGATCTATTATGCTAAACCTAAACCTAACTCTAATGAAAACCCTAGACCTAACCCTAAACCTAACCCTGACCATTACTATAACCATAACCCTAGACCTAACACTAAAACTAACCCTCACCCTAGAACTAACCCTAGCTCAAAACCTTACCTTTACACTAAACCTAATTATAACCCTACTCTAAGCTAGGGTTACTAGCCCTAATCCAAATGCTAACCTTAACTCTAGACCTAATTCTAACTATAACCCTACTCTAACCCTATACATTACCCATATGATAACCCTATTCCTAATGCTAATCCTAGGCCTAACCCTAACCCTATCACAAACCCTAAATATCTCCATTACCCTAAACCTACACTGAACCCTAAACCTAACCCTATCCATTACACTAAACCTAACTTTAACCTTAGATCTAACACTTACTCCAAATCTTAACCTAAGCCTAAGCCTAAGCCTAACACTAACACTACGCCTAACCCTAATACTAATTTTATACCTAGCCCCAAACTTAAGCCTAAGACTAAAACAAAATTGAGCAATAGCCCTAACCTTAAACCTTAACTTAATCTAAACCCTAACACTACAACTAGACCTAACCCTAGCCCTAATTAGAGTCATAACCCTAACCTTAAACTAACCCTGACCCTGACTCATATCCTAACACTCACCCTAGCTCTAAACACCACCCTAAACTTAAACAGAACCCTACCAGTAACCCTAGCCTTAGCTCAAGTCCTAACCCTAACCTTAAAACTAACCCTGACCCAACCCATATCCTAAGAGTCACCCTAGCTCTAAACACTGCCCTCAATTTAAACCGAATCCTAACAGTAATCCTAGCCCTTAGTTGAGTCCTAACCCTAACCCTAAAACTAACACTGTCCCTGACTCATATCCTAACACTATCCCTAGCTATAAATATCACCTTAACTTTAAACCTAACCATAACACTAGACCTACTCCTAACCCCAACTCTAATTGTAACACTAGTTCTTACATTAGCCATTGCCCTAACCCTAGTCCTAACTCTAACACAAAAACTAGCCCTAATTCGAGACCTAAACCTAGATTTAACCCTAACCTTAATCCTGACACTAGCCCCAACCCTAGCTCTAAGCCTATCCTTTATCCTAAGTGAAACCCTAACCCTAATAGTAACCCTAGACCTATCCCTAATCCTTAGGCTAACCAAAACCCTAACCCTATTAATAGTCCTAAACCTAGCCATCTCTCTAGCTCTAACCCTATCCCAAACCCAAATTCTAACCCTGACCTGTATTCTGACTCTAAAACTATTCCTAGGTCTAAACCTGACCCTAACCCTAGACCAAAACCCTAACCCTAGCACTAGACCTAAGCCTAATCCTAAATCTAGACTTCACTCTAGCCCTAGACCAAACAAAAACCTAGCCTTAGCCCTAACAAAAACCCTGAATCAAACCCAAAATTAACCCTACCCCTAGACCTAATACTAGTCCTAATTCTGGCTGTAACCCTAACTCTAACTCTAACCCGAACACCGACCCTGCCTTTAACAGTAAACCTACCTCTAAACCTGACCCTAACCGAATATCTAAACCTATCACTAGACCTAGCCATAACCCTAACCCTAAAACTAACCATAATTGTTACCCTAGCTCTTACATTACCCACAGCCCTAACCCTAGGCCTAAACCTAACAGAAAACCTAGAGCTAATCCTAGGTCTAAACCTAGCTCTAAGCATAACCCTAACCCTAACCCTAACCCTAACATAACACTTGATTAGTTCCTAACCCTAGCTCAAAGCCTAACCCTTACCCTAAACATAAACCTACACCTATCCCTAAATATACCCCTAACACTAGCCCTAATCCTAAACTTAACACTAGCCCTAAACCTAGCTCTAAACCTTCCCATTACCCTAAACCTAACCCTAAACCTATTGATAACCCTAGGCTTAACCATAACTCTAAACCTAACCAGAAAACTAACCCCTAGACCTAACGCTAAACCTTACACTCGACATAGACCTAACTCTAGCACAAATCCCAACCATTTCCATAAACCTAAACATAACCATAGCTCTAACCCTATACCTAAACATCAATCTAACACTAACAGAAACTCTATACCTACATCTAGCCATATCCATTATTCTAACCCTAACCCTTACCCCTAATGATGACGCTAGCCCTAATCATAACTCTAACCCTAACTGTACTTTAATCTTATTCCTAGACCCAATTCTAGACCTAAACCTCGCCCTAGGCCTAACCCTAGCTCAAAACTTAACGCTTATGCTAAACATAACCCTAACACTAACCCTAGTTCTAACCCTAACCCTAACCCAAACTCAAGATCTGTTCCTAAACATAATCCTAGCCCTAACCTAAGCTCTAACCCTATCCATTATCCTAACCATTACCCCTACCCTAATGCTAACCCTAGGCCTAACACTAACCCTATTGCTAACCCTAACCCTATCAATTACCCTAAACCTAACCTGAATCCTAACCAAAACTATCATTACCCTAGCCCTGACCCTAATGCTAATTTGAGCCCTAACCCTAAACCCTAAACTCAACCAAACTTTAACCCTGAACCTGACCCTAATAATTCCCCTAGCTCTAAACCTGAACCTTACCTTAAACCTAACCCTTACATTAGACCTAGCTACAAACATAACCCTAAAACTATCCTCAACCGTAACCCTAGACCTGACATTAGCCCTAGTCCTAATCCTAGCCCTAAACCTGACAAAAATCCCAGTCCTTATCCTAGCCCTAAGCCTAGCCTTAATCCTAACCCTAACCCTAACCCTAGTCCTAACCCTAATACTCACCCTAGCCCTAGTCTTAGCCATAATTCTGCCTATCCCTAACCATAAACCTGACCCTAGACCTAAAAATAACTCTAACTCTCACACTATTTTATCACTAGTTCTAAACCTATCACTTACCATAACTCTAACCCTAACCCTACACCTAGTCCTAACCCTTGCTCTATACATAGCCTTAGCACTAACTTTAGATCAAAATCTAACTCTAAATCTAACCCTAATCTGAAGCCTAAGCCTAACCCTAACATTAGCCCTAAGCCTAACACTAATCCTAAAACTAGCCCTAACCCTAACCCTAGCCCTAAAACAAAACTGAGCCATAGCTCTAACACTAACCCAACCCCTAACCATACACCTACCCCTAACCCTAGCCCTAATTCAAGTTTTAAGCCGAACCCTAAAACTAACCCTGACCCTGATTCTGACACTAACACTAGCCCTAGCTCTGAACATCACCCTAACCCTAAACCTAATCCTAACACTAAACCTATCCCTTATCTCAACCCTAAAATTAGCCCTAATCATAATGCTGGTACTTACATTATCCATAACCCTAACCCTAGCACTAACTTAACACAAAACCTAGCCCTAATCTGAGCCCTCACCCGAGATTTAACCCTAACCCTAGCCTTAATCATAACCATAAGCCTAGCTCTAACCCTTGCTCTAACTCTATCCATTATCACAACCCTAACCCTAACCCTAATGCTAACCCTAGGCCTAAAACTAACCCTATCTCTAATCCTATCCCTATCCATGTCCCTAAACCTAACATGAATCCTAATATTAAGCCTAACATTACCTTAACCCTAATCCTATAGCTAATTCTATCCCTAACTTTAAGACTTAACCTATCCCAAACACTATCCCAGACCTTGACCTTAATAATACACTTAGTCCTAAACGTGACCCTAACCTAAATCTTACACGAGACGTAGCCATAATCCTAAATCTAAAACTATATTTAAACATAATTTTAGACCTGAAATTAGCCATACTTGTAATCCTAGGCCTAACCATAAAACAAACCATAGCCCTTATTTTGCCCTAAACTTAAACCTTTATCAATACCCCAACCCTAACCATAGCCCTAACCCTAATTCTAAATATCACCCTACCTCTAAACATAGCTATAACACCATCCCTTACCCTAAAATTAATCCTACATCTAACCCTAACTCTATGCTTAAGCTGAACACTAACCCTAACCCTAATCCTAGCCCTAATTTAGCCCTATCACTAACCCTAACTCTAAGTTTATCCCGAAGACTAACTCTAATTCTCTCACTAGCCCTATCGCTAGTTCTAACTCTTTTACCATAACCCTAACCCTAGCTCTAACCCTAGCCCTAACCCTAGATCTAACCCTAATTCTAAATCTAACCTTAACCCTAAGCCTAAACCTAACACTAACACTAACCCTAACACTAATGCTAATTGTAAAACTAGCTCTAACACTTACCCTAGCAGTAAAACAAAACCGAGCAATAGCCCTAACCCTAAACCTTAACTTAAAACTGTAATCCTAAAAAACCCTAACACTACACCTAGACCCAACAATAGCCTTAATTTGAGTCCTACCCTAACCTTAAAACTAACTCTGACCCTCACTCCTATTCTAACACTCACCCTAGCTCTAAATACCCACCTAACCTTAAACCAAAACCTAACATTAACCTTATCTCTAATTTAAGTCCTAATCCTATACCTGACCTTGACTCATATTCTAAAACTAACCCTAACTCTAAATATCACCCTAACCTTAAACTTAGCACTAACACTAGATCTACCCCGAACCTAACCCTAAAACTAATCCTAGTTGTAAGCCTAGACATTATATTAGCCATTGTCCTAACCATAGCCCTAACCCTAACACAAAAACTAGCCCTAATCAGAGCTCTAAACCTAGCTTAAAGCCTAATGCTAACTATAACTCTAGCCCTAAACCCTAAACCTAATGGTATCCCTAGACCAATCCCTAATCCTTAGGCTAACTAAAATCCTAACCCCATTAATAGTCCTGTCCCTAGATCTCATTCTAGCTCTAATTCTATCCCAAACCCTAACACTAAACCTGATCCTTATTCTGACCCTAACACTATCCCTAGGTCTAAACCTGACCCTAAACCTAGAAAAAACCCTAACACTGGCCCTACTGGTAACCTTATACCTAAACCTAACCCTAAAACTAGTTCTATACCTAAACCTAATCCTAAATCTAGCCTAAACTCTAGCCCTAGACCAAACAAAAACCTAGTCCTAGCCCTAACAATAATCCTTACCATAACCCAAACACTAACCTTACCCCTAGACCTAATCCTAGTTCTAATTCTGACTGTAACCCTAACTCTAACTCTAATCCAAACACTGACCCTGACTTTAAGTGTAAACTTACCTCTAAACCTGACCCTAACTGAAAATCTAAACCTAACACTATACCTAGATATAACTCTCACCCTAAAACTAGCCCTAATCATAACCCTAGCTCTTACATTACCCACAGCCCTAACCCTATTCCTAAACCTAACACAAAACCTAGAGATAATTCTCGGCCTTAACCTAGCCCTAAGTGTAACACTAACCCTAACCCTAGCCCTAACCCAAACCTAACCCTTGCCTTAGTCCGAACCCTAGCTCAAAGCCTAACCATTACCGTAAACATAAACCTAGAACTATCCCTAACTCTAACCCTAACCCTAGCCCTAATCCTAAGATTAACCCTACCCCTAACCCTAACCCTAAACCTAGCCTTAAGACTAACTCTCTCACACTAGCCCTATCCCTAGTTCTAACCCTATCCCTTACCGCAACCCTAACCCTAGCCCTAACCCTTGACCTATCCTAATTTTAAACCCTAATACTAGATCTAAACCTAACTCTAAATCTAACCCTAACCTAAGCTTAATCCTAACACTAACACTAGCCGTAACCCTAACACTAATCATAAAACTAGCCTTAACTCTAGCCATAGCCCTAATACAAAACAGAGCCATAGACCCAACCCTAAACCTTAACTTAAACCAAACCCTAACCCTACATCTAGCCATAACCCTAGCCCTAATTCGAGTTTTAAGCCAAACCCTAAAATAAATTCTGACACTCACTCTGACCCTAAAACTAAACCAAGCTTTAAATATCACTCCAACTTTAAACATAAACCTAACACTAGACCTAGCCCTAACCCTAACCCTAAAACTAGCCCTAATTTTAACCCTAGTACTTACATTAGCCATAACCCTAAGCATAACACTAACTTAACCAAAAACCTAGCTCTAAACCGAGCCCTAACCCGAGATTTAACCATAAACCTAACCTCAACCCTAACCCTAGCACTAATAATAACCCTAACTCTAGCCCTAACACTAGATCTAACCCTATCCATTACCCTAACAGTAACCCTAATCCTAATGCAAACCCTAGGCCTAAATCTAACCTTATCCCTAATCCTAACCCTATCCATCACCCTAAATATAACCTGAAACCTAAACCTAACCCTATCATTACCCTAATCCTAAACTAATGCTAATTAGAGCCCTCAATTTAAAACTTAACCTATCCCAAACACTAATAGTAACCCTGATCCTAATAATAGCCTTAGCTTTAAACCTGAACCTAACCCTAAACCTAACCCTTATTCTAAACATACCCATAAACCTAACCCTAAAACTATCTTTAACTGTAACGTTGAACCTGAAATTAGCCCTAGACTTAATCCTAGCCCTAAACCTAGCCTTAATCCTAACCCAAACCATAGCCTGAGCTTTAACCCTAATGCTAACCCTCGCCCTAGAACTAAGCCTAACTAAAACCACATCCCTTACCCTAAACTTAACAATAACCCTAAACCTAACCATAACCCTAAACCTAACCCTAACCCTAAACCTAACCCTAACCATAACCCTAGCCTTAACCCTAGCCCTAACCCTAGGCCTAACACTAACACTAAGCCTAATGCTAAGCCTAGCCCTAATTTAGTCCTATCCTAACCCTAACCCTAGTCCTAAGACTAAATCTAATTCTTTCCCTATCCCTATCCCTAGTTCTATCCTTAGCTCTAGCCCTAACCCTAGATCTAAACCTAACTCTAAATTTAACCATAACCATAATCCTAAACCAAACCCTAACACTAGCCCTAACATTAATGCTAATCCTAAAACTTGCCCTACCCCTAGTCCTATCCATAAAAGAAAACCAAGCTATGTCCCTGACCCTAACTCTTAACCTAAACCAAACCTTAACACTACACCTAGCCCTAATCCTAACTTTAAAACTAACCCTGACCCTGACACTGACCCTAATATTAATCCTAGCTCTAAACATCACCCTAACCTTAAATTAACCCTAACTCAAGACCTGGCCTTAACCCTAACCCTAAAACTAGCCCTAATTGTAATCCTAGTTCATACATTAGTCATTTTCATAATGCTAGCCCTAACCCTAACACAAATCCTACCCTTAATCTGATCCCTAAACCTAGCTTTAACCATAATTTAACCCTAACACTAGCCCTAACCCTAACCCTAACACTAGCCCTACCCTAGCTCTAACCCTTTTCCTTACCCTAAGCCAAACCCTAACCCAAATGCTAACCCTAGTCTTAACCCTAATTCTTAGCCTAATTGAAACTCTAACCATATTACTAATCCTAACCCTAGCCCTCATTCTAGCTCTAACTCTAAGCCTGACTCTTATTCTGACCCTAACAGTTACCCTAGGTCTAAACCTGACCCTAACCGTAAACCAAATCCTAACACTAGCCCTACCAGTAACTCTATACATATACCTAACCCTAACACTAGACCTAGACACAAAGCTAATCCTAAATGTAGCTATAACTCTAGCTCTAGTCTTAAACAAAAACCTAGCACTAGCCCTAACAATAACCCTTAACCTAAACCAAACACTTATCCTATACCTAGACCTAACACTAGTCATAATTCTGGCTCTAACCTTAACCCTAATCCTATCCTTAACACTGACCTTGCCCTAACACTAAATCTAGCTCTAAACCTGACCCTAACCCAAAACCTAGTCCTAACACTAGACCTAGCCATAACCCTAACCCTAAAACCAGCCCTAAGCATAACCCTAGCTCTTACATTACCCATAGTTCTAACACTAGCACTAAACCTAACACAAAACCTAGTCCTAATCCTAGGCTTAATCTTAGCCCTAAGCATAACCCTAAACCTAACCCTAGTCCTAACACTAACCCTAACACTAACCCTTGCTTTAGACTTAACCCTATCTCAAAGCCAAACCCTTACCCTAAACATAAACCTAGCCCTAACCAAAACTGTAACCCCAACCCTAGCTCTAATTATAACCTTAATCCTATCCCAAACTTTAGCTCTAACCCTATCAATTACCCTAATCCTAAGCCTACCCCTAATTATAACCCTATCCCTAACACTAAACCTAACCCTAAACATAAATGTAACCCTAGAACTAACCCTACCTAACCATCACCATAGTCCTAACTCTAGCTGAAACATTAAGCCTTACACTAAACCTAATCCTAACACTAGCCCAAACCCATACTCTAACCTTAACCCTAACCCTAAATCTAACATGAACCATTACCCTAAACCTAAGGCTAACCCTAATGAAAACTCTAGCCATAACCCTAACCCCCAACCAAACCTTAACCATAAACATAACCCTAGACCTAAACTTAAACCTAACCCTCACCCTAGCTCTAACCCTAGCTCAAACACTTACCCTTTTCCTAACCTAACCATAACCCTAGCCCTAAACCTAACACTTACCCTAAAACAAACCCTATCCCTATCCATAAACCTAACCCTAATCCTAGACTTAATCCAAACCATAACTTAGCCCTAACTCTAGCTCTAAATGTATCCAGTACACTAAATGTAACACTAAACCTAATGCTAACACTAACCCTATCACTAAACATAACCCATCAATTACCCTAAACCTTAACTGAAACCTAAAATTAGCCCTATCCATTACCCTAACCCTAAGCCTAACACTAACACTAATTTAAGCCCTAACCCTAAACTTTAACCTAAACTAAATGCTAACCCTGACCCTAACCCCAATAATACCCCAACTCTAAACCTGACCCTTACCACAAATGTAACATTTACACTAGACCTACCATAACCTAACACTAAAACTATCCCTAACCATAACCCTAGACCTGAAAATATCCTTAGCCCCAAACCTAGCCCTAACCCTAACAGAAACCCTAGCCCTAAACCTAGCCTTAATCCTAATCCAAATACTAACCTTAGCCCTAATCTTAATTCTAACCTTCACCCGATCCCTAAAGCTAGCTATACCCCACCCATTCCCCTAAACTTAACCCTAACCCCAATGCTAAACCTTAACCCTAGCCCTACCCCTAGGCCTAAACCTAACACTAACCTTAGCCCTAATCCTAGCCCTAATTTAGCTGTAACCATAACCCTAACACTAAGCCTAGTCCTAAGTCAAACTCTAAGTCTTATCCTAGTCATATCCCTAGTTCTAACCCTATCCCTTATCGTAAAACTAGCCCTAGCCCTAACCCTAGCCCTAACCCTAGCCCTAGATCTAACCGTAACTTTAAGTCTAACCCTAACCTAAGCCTAAACTTCACCCTAACACTAGCCCTAACCCTAATACTAATCAAAAATCTACCCATAAAAAAAAACCGAGCCATAGCCCTAACCCTAAACCTTATCTTAAACCAAACCCTAACCCTACATCTAGCCCTAAATTAAGCCCTAATTCGAGTCCTAATCCTAACCCTAAAACTAACCCTGACTCTGACTCTGACCCTAACACTCAAACTAGCTCTAAACATCACCCTAACCCTAAACCTATGCTTTGCATGCTTCAGCATAGGGCTACATTCACAAGGAACAAAGCAGAGGTTGCCCACAGAGAACTGATTGAGTGTGTGAAGTTTCAAGCAGCTAAAACCAACTCTGTTTGTTATCCAGCTCTATTTCCAATTACCCATATAATTCAAGATAAAGTGAAACTTTAAAACACAAACTGTTTCTGACAGCAAACCTTGAACTGAGAAGACCCCAAACTGGGGAATATATTAAGGCTAGGTAAAAGATGAATCCTGCCCAGTATCAATGAAATTTGAACAAAACTAATTCTAACCCTAACACTCATTCTAACACTAGCCCAAACCCTAACCCTAATACTAACGCTAACCTGTTTAGAGAACCTTCCATCGTAGAAGTCCCAAACTTGTGGAGACGACTGGGCAAGCTAACAGATGAATCCTGTGCAATGTCAAAGAAATCTGACCAAATGATTGGGGGAGGTAATTCAGTACATGCATATTTTCCTGTTGTCTCCTAAAGTGCTCTCGGATAAAATTTTTCTTTGCATGCTTCAGCTTTGGGATAATTTCACAAGGAAGAAATCAGAGAAAACCAACAGAGAATTGATTCACTATGTGAAGTTTCAAGCTGCTAGTGCTTTTTGATTTCGAGCTCCATTTCCATTTACCCATAGAGGTCACAATGAAGTGAAACCTTAAAATATACACTGTTCCAGACAGTGAACACTTGAACTGAGAAGGTCCAAAACTGGAGAACTTAACAAGGGTAAGGGAAAGATGAATACTGCCTAGTATCAAATAAATTTGAAATATCTAACTGTATTTCTAACACTAGATTTGACTCTATTCCTAACCCTAACCCTAAGATGTTTAGAGAACCTATGATCATAAAAGTCTCAAAATTGGGTATCCTAGTGGGGCAAGCAAGCAGATGAATCCTGCACAGTATAAAAGAAATATGACCAAATAATTGGGGGGAGTATTTCAGTTTATGCATATTTCCCTCTTTTCTCCCAAAGTGCTCTTGCATAAACTTGCTTTGCATGCTTCAGCTAAGGGCTACATTCACAAGGAACAAACCAGAGAGTGCCCACAGAGAACTGATTGAATGTGTGAATTTCAAGCAGCTAGCACCAATCCTGTTTGATTTCTAGCTCTAATTCCATTTACCCATATAGGTAAAAATGAAGTTCAATAGCCTGGCAGTGAACCATTGAACTAAACATAGTAAGGCTAGTTATAGATGAATTCTACCAAGTATCAAAGAAATTTGAACAAAACTAACTCTAATCCTAACACTAGATCTAACCATAGCCCTAACCCTAATCCTAACCATAACCTGTATAGAGAACATTTGATCATAGAATTTCCAAACATGGGGGAGCCTTGTAGGGCAAGCTAATAGATGAATCCTGCCCTGTATAAAAAATCTGACCCAGTAATTGGGGGGCGGTAGCTCAGTACATGCATATTTACCTGTTTTCTCCTGAAGTGCTCTTGGATAATGTCTTTTGCATGTCTCAGTTTTGGAAAACTTTCACTAGGAAGAGACCAGAGAGTGCCCACAGAGAACAGATTGTGTGAAATTTCAAGCAGCTAGAACCAACCCTTTTTGATTTCCAGCTCCATTTCCATTGACCCAATAAGCCAATATGAAGTGAAACTTTAAAATACAAACTGTTCTTTGTTCCACAACAAACCATGGAACCAAGAAGCCTCAAACCATGGAAAAATAGGAAGGCCAGGTAAAAGAGTAATCCTGCCCAGTATCAAAGAATTTTGAACAAAACTAACTCTAACCCTAACATTAGTTCTAACCTTAGCCTTAACCCTAATCCTAAAACTAAGCCTATCCTGTTTATACAGCTTGATCATAAAAGTCCCCAATGTGGGGAGACCATTTCAGCAAGCTAACAGAAGAATCTTGAGCAGTATCAAAGAAATTTGACCAAATAATTGGGGGGAGGTATTTCAATACATGCATATTTACCTATTTCTCCTAAAGTGCTCTTGGATAAATTGTTTTTCATGCTTCACCTTTAGGTATTTTCACAAGGAACAAAGCAGAGCATGCACACAGAGAAGTGATTGAGTATGTGCAGTTTCATGCAGCTAGCACCAACCCTGTTTGATTTCCAGCTCCATTTCCATTCACACCTATAGACCATAATGAAGTGAAACCTAAAAATTCCAATTGTTCCTGAAAGTGAACCATTGAACCTTAAAGGCCCAAACGTCGGGAGCCTACTAAGGCTAGGTCGAGAATGAATCCTGTACAATATTAAAGTAATCTGACCAAAAAAATTCGAAGCTCTTTCAGTACATTGGAATTCTGCATGCTCCTAAAGCACTCAGAGAAAAATCTGTTTCTTTCTATTTCAGCTGAGGGCTATTTCCACAGAAAACAAACCTGAGAATTATCACTGAGAACTGATTGAGTGTGTGAAGTTTCAAGCAGCTAGCACAAACCCTGTTTGATTTCCAGCTCCATTTCTATTTACCCATATAGGTCAAATTGAAGTGAAATCTTAAAATTCAAACTGTTCTTTACAGTGAACTATTGAATCAAGGCCCAAATCTGTGAAAAATAGTAAGGCTACATAAAAGATTAAACTTGCCCAGTATCAAAGAAATTTGAACAAAACTGACTCTAACCCTAATACTAGCTCTAAACCTAGCTCTAAACCTAAGCCTAAATCTTTGTTTAACCTGTTTAGACAATCTTTGTCATAGAAGTCCCAAATGTGGGGCAACTAGTAGGGAAAGCTAACAGATGAATCCTTCCTAGTATCCAAAATATCTGACTAAGTAATTGGGGGAGGTATTTCCATACATTTATATTGCCCTGTTTTCTCCTAAAGTGCAGTCTAATAAAGTTCCTTTGCATGCTTCAGCTTGGGGAAATATTCACAAGGAAGAAACCAGAGTGTGCCCACAGAGAACTGATTGAGTGTGTGAAGTTTTAAGCAGCTACCATCAACACTGTTGGATTTCCAGCTCAATTTTTATTTACCCATATAGGTCAACATAGAGTGAAACCTTAAAATACAAACTGTTCCTGACAGCAATCTGCTGAACCAAGAAGGCCCAAACCTGGGGAAAAAAGTAAGGCTAGAAAAAAAAAAAGATGAATCCTGCCCAGTATCAAAGATATTTGAACAAAAGTAACTCTAATATTAACACTATCTCTAACCTAGTCCTAACACTAACCCTATCCTGTTTAGAGAGCCTTTGGTCATATGATGCCCAAACTTGGGGAGCCTAGTGGAGCAAAGTAACCGATGACTACAGTGCAGGACCAAAAAAAGTTTGATCAAATAATTGGTTGAGATAGTTCAGTCCATGCATATTTCCCTGTTTTATTCTAAAATGCTTTTGGATAAAGTTGTTTTTGTATCCTTCAGCTTAGGCTACTTTCACAAGGAAGAAATCAGAGAGAGCACAGAGAGAACTGATTGTGTAAAGTTTGAAGCAGCTAGCACCAACCCTTTTTGAGTTTTGAGCTCCATTTCCATTTACCATATAAGTCAAAATGAAGTGAAACCTCAAAACAAACTTTTACTGTCACAGAATCATTGAAATGAGAAGTCCCAAACCTGCGGAACATAGTAAGACTAGGTAAAAGATGAATCCTGCCCAGTATCAAAGAAATTTAAACAAAATAAACTCTAAATCTAACACTACGTCTAAACCTAGCCCTAACCCTAACTATAATATTAACCCTAACCTTTTAAGATAATATTTGATCATTGAAGTCCCAAAGTTTTGAAGCCTAGTGGGGCAAGCTAAGAGATGAATCATGCACAGTATCAAGAAATCTGAACAAATAATTATGGGAGGTAATTCATTAAATGATTATTTCGCTAAAGTGCTCTTGGATAAAGTTGTTTTTACATGCTTCTCCTTTGGCCTATATTCAATAGGAAGAAAGCACACAGTGTTCACAGAGAACTAATTGAGTGTGTGATGTACCAATCAGCTAGTACCAACCCTTTTTTATTTCCAGCTTCATTGTCATTCACACCTATAGGCCATAATGAAGTGACACCTAAAAATTCAATCTGTTCCTGACAGTGAACTGTTGAACATAAAGGCCTCAAATTGGGGATCCTACTAAGACTAGGTAAAGAATAAATCCTGTACAGAATTAAAGTAATTTGACCAAAAAATATTGAAGCTTGCTCCTAAAGCACTCACAGATGAAGCTATTGCTTTCTATTTCAGCTTAGGGTTACTTCCACAAGAAACAAACCAGAGAATGCACACTGAGAACTGATTGAGTGTGTGAAGTTTCAAGCAAACTTTCAAACAAACTCTGTTTTATTTCAATCTCTATTTCCATTTAACCATATAGGTCAAAATGAAGTAAAACCTTAAAATACAAACTGTTCCTGACAGTGAACCACTGAACCCAGAAGTCTCAAACCTGGGGAGCATAGTAAGGCTAGGAAAAAGATGAATCCAGCCCAGTATCAAAGAAATTTGAACAAAAATAACTCTAACTCTAACAGTAGCTCTAAACCTAAACCTAACCCTAACTGTAACTCTATCCCTTATCTTTATAGAGAACCAATGATCCTAGAAGTCCCAAGCTTGGGGAACTTAGTGGGGAAACCTAAAAGATGAATACTGTGCAGTATCAAAGAAATCTGATCAAATCATTGGGAGACTTATTTGAGTACATACATATTTCTCTGTTTTCTCCTTAAGGGCTCTCAGATACAGTTGCTTTTGCATGCTTCAGCTTTGGCCTACCTTTAAAAGAAAGAAATCAGAGAGTGAACTAAGAACTGATTGTGTGAAGTTTCAAGCACCTCCTACCAACCCTGTTTGATTTCCAGCTCAATTTTCATTTACATCAATAAGCCATAATGAAGGGAAACCTTAAAATACAAACTGTTCTTGACAGCGAACCATTGAACTGACAAGGCCCAAATCTGTGGAGCATGGTAAAGCTAAGTAAAGATGAATCCTGCCCAGTATCATAAAAATTTGAAGAAAACTAGGGCCACACAGGTGCTCTCAGCACAGACAGAAGGCTCTGCTATGTGGTTGCTCTCAGTGCTCAAGGCTCAGATGGAAGTCTTGGCCTTGTGTGGGCTCTGGGCTTAAAGGGAAGTCTCAGCTGGGCAGGCACTCTTGGAGCAGAGGGTAGGATGCACAGAACACAGAGGCTTTGCTTGCGGGTCACCAGACCAAGCTCTGGACTTGGCACAAGGTCACTCCAGAACCACCCAATTCACCAAACACCCTACACAGGTAACAGATGGAATCCATCTTGCAAAAACTTTCTCACTATCTATCAGTGGACATGGCTGCCAGCTCAGTTCTGTGGCTGCTCAGGTACCCGGTTTCCAACTCCCCTGCCTCCAGCTGTGATAACTCAAGATTTTTCTCACAAGATTTTGGTGGGGCATAGCTACCAATGAGAAACAGCAACTGTATAGGCACCTGGTTTCCACTCAGAGACTAAGAATAGGGAGGCTCCCGGTAGAAGCTCAAACTCTCTCACACTGGCTACCTCCATCACACAGAGCACAGAGACTCTAGCTAGGAATAGAAAACTCCAACTACAGCAAGAAAAGAAAACAGAGTTCTGAGATACTTTTTTTTCTTTCTTACTTTTTTTTCTCACTCTTCTTATCCATTCTCCTCTATCCTTCCCCCTCTTGTCTTCACAACCTCAACATATGTGAAACCAAGAACTTTGCATGAAATTGGACTTTAAGAACTGAATCCGGCACTGGGTTCAATCCTCAGCACCACATACAAATAAAGATGTTGTGTCCTCAAAACTAAACAATAAATATTAAAAAATTACTCTCTCTCTCTCTCTCTCTCTCTCTCTGTCTGACTCTCCCCCCCCCAAAAAAAAAACCTGAATCACCAGAAGAGTAAAATCTAGAGGAATTGCATAGGCCCCATCTCATCTATATTTATTTTCTCTTATTTTCTTTCTCCTTCTCTTTCTTTCTTTCCTTGTTATTTATTTCTTCTTTGTTCTTCCTCCCTCTATCCCACTTTAAACCTCCTAACTTTTACTATTTATACATAGGGTAATTTTATGAATAGAGATAAGTAATTTGGATTTATACATTCTTCCATAAATTACCCCTGTCTATTCATTACAGTTCTCCTCCAATTTGCTTAGATAGATTAATCTCATACCCTCAATCATTTCCCACTTAACATAGCATTCTACCCCTGACCATCAGTTCTCTATATACTACCAGAAATGGTATGCCTTTTATGAAACTAATTACTATATTCTAAATAATAATTGAAGCCAACATCTGTAGACATAGAGTTTAAATATAAATGTATTTATAATGGTTAGGCTGGCTTCAGGTTAGGGTTAGATTTAGAGTTAGGTTTTGATCAATGCTTAGAGATAGGGCTAAGGAGAGGGCAAGGGTTCAGACTAGGGTTAGGGCTAGATATAGGGTTGTGGTAAGGGATAGGGTTAGAACTAGTGATTGGGCTAATGTGAGACTTAGTGCTAGTCTTAGGGCTAGGTTTAGGGTTATGGTTAGGGATAGGACTAAATTAGGGCTAGGGTTAGTGTTAGGTTTAGGCCTCTGGTTAGGGTTAGAGTTAGGGTTACGTGTAGGGTAAGGGAATGGTTATAGCTAGGTTAAGGGCTAGGGCGAGGGTTAGTATTAGGGTTAGGGCTAAGGTTAGTGTTAAGGTTATGATTAAGGCTAGGTTTAGGGCTAGGATGAGGGCTACAGTTTGTGTTAGGGTTAGGCTAGTATTAGGGTAGGGCTAATCTCAGGTCTAGGGTTACAGTTATGGATAGATTTAGTGTTAGATTTATGGCTTGTTCCAGTGTAAGGGTTCGGTTTAGGGTAAGGGTCAGGTTTAGTGCTAGGGTTATTATTAGGGTCATGTTCAAGGTTAGGGTTTGGGTTAGGTTAGGGTTTAGGTTTAGAGCTCGAATTAGCATTAGGTTTAGGGTTAGGGTAATGAGAGGGTTAGGTTTAGGGTTTAGATGTGGTTTAGTGTAATGGATAGGATTAGGTTTAGGCCTAGGGTTAGCATAAGGATTAGGGTTATTTTTAGGGTAATGGATAGGGTTAGACCTAAGATTAGGGTTAGGGTTATGTATAGGATTAGGGCTTTTGTTTGGGTTAGGGTTACATTTAAGTTTAGAATTAAACCTAGGTTTAGGACTCGGATTAAGGCTAGGTTTTTGGTTAGGGTAGGGCTGGGGTTAAGGCTACAGGTAATGTATAAAGTACGGGTATGATTAGCGTTAGTTATAGGGTTAGAGTAAGTGCTAGGTCTAGTGGTAGGGTTAGGATTATGGTTACGATGATGTTTAGAGCTAGGGTTAGTGTTAGGGTCAGAGTCAGGGTCTGGATTAGTTTTCAGGTTAAGGTTAGGACTAGAATTAAAGATAGGGTTAGGGCTAGGTGTAATGTTAGCATTTGGTTTTAGTTAAGAAATTGGGTTAGGGCTCAGACACTTTTTTTAGGGCTAGGGGTAGGGTTAGGGCTAGTTTTAGGATTAGTGTTAGGGTTAGGGCTAGTGTTAGTGTGAGGTTTAGGCTTAGGTATAAGGTTAGTTTTAGAGTTAAAGTTAGATCTAGAGTTTGAGCTAGGCCTAAGTATAGGGCTAGGATTAGGGCTAAGTTTAGGGTGATGGTAAGGGATAGGATTAGAACTCGGTATAGGGCTAAAGTGAGAGTTAGAGTTAGTCTTAGGGCAAGGGTTAGGGTTAGGGTTAGGGATAGGGCTAAATGAGGGCTGGGATTGGGACTAGGGTTAGTATTAGGGTTAATTTTAGGTTGAGGGCTAGGGTTAGTGTTAGGTTTAGGGTAAGGGATGGGAATATATCTAGTTTTAGGGCTAGGGTGAGGGAAAGAATTAGAATTAGGGTTAAGTTTAGGTTTATGATTAAGGTGAGGTTTGTGGCTTGGATGTGGGCTAAGGTTTCTGTTAGTGTTAAGACTAGGATTAGAGCTAGGGCTAATGTCAGGTCTAGGGTTACAGTTAGGGATACTTTTAGGATTAGGTTTATAGCTAGTTCTCTTGTAAGGATTAGGTTTATGGTTAGGGTCAGGTTGAAAGCTAGGGGTATTATTAGGTTTAGGGTCAGGTTTAGGGTTTTTCTTAGGTTAAGGTTTGGGGTAAGGGCTCAAATTAGCATTATTTTTAAAGATAGGGTAATGATAGTTTTAGGTTTAGGGTTCAGGATAAGTGTAGAGTAATGGATAGGGTTAGGGTTAGGATAGAATTAGAGTTTGGACTAGGGTTAGCATAAGGGTTAGTGTTATTATTAGGGTAATGGATAGGTTAGAGCTAGGGTTATGGCTAGGGTTATACTAAGAATTAAGTCTAGGGTTAGGCTTAGGATTAGGTTAGGACTATGGTTAGGGTTAGGATTAGCTTTAGGGTTAAAGCTAGGGTAGGGCTTGCTTTAGGGCTAGGTTTAGCGATAGGTTAGGGCTACAGCTAATGTAAGAACTTGTTAAGACTCAGGCTAGTTTTAGGGTTAATATTAGGGCTAGTTATAGTTTTAGGGTTAGGTTTAGGGTTAGGGTGATATTTATGCTAGGGTTAGTGTTAGTGTCAGTGTCAGTGTTCAGGTTAGGGTTATGGTTAGGGTTAAAGCCAGAATTAGGTCTAGGGTTAGGTCTAGAGAAAAAATAGTGTTTGGCTTAGGCTAAGGGTATTGTTAGGGCTAGGTCTAGGTTTTTCTTTAGGTCTAGAGTTCGACTTATGGTTAGATTTAGGATTAGGTTTAGGTCTAGGGCTAGTGTTAGGGTTAGGTTTAGGTATAAGGTTACTGATAGGGCTAGTGTTAGGGTTTGGTTTAGGGTTAGGTTCAGGTTTAGACCTATGATTAGTATTAGGGTCAGAATAAGGGTCAGGGTTAGTGTTAGGGTTTGGGTTATGGTTAAAGCTACAATGAGTGTTAGGGTTATGACTAGTAATAGGGTTAGGGTTTGGGTTAGGTTAAGGATTAGGGTTAGCATTAAGGTTAGGGTTTGTCTTAGGGTAAGGGATAGGGTTAGAGCTAGGGTTAGAGCTTGGATTAGGGCAAGGGTTAGGGTTAAATCTAGGTTTAGGGATTGGATTAGGGCTAGTTTTGTGTTAGGTTTAGGGCTAGGGTTAGAGCAATGGCTAATGTAAGAACTAGGATTACAATTAGGGTTAATTTTTGGGTTATGGTTAGGGGTTAAACCTCTAATGTTAGGATTAGGTTTAAGGTTGGGATGATATTTAGAGCTAGTGTTAGTGTTAGGTTAATAATCAGGGTCAGGGTTAGTTTTAGGGTTAGGGTTAAAACTCAGATTAAGGCTAGGGTTACTGTAAGGGTGTGGTTTAAGGTTAGGGTGGTGTTTACAGCAAGGGTGAATGTTAGGATATGAGTCAGAGTCAGGGTTAGTATTAAGATTAAGGTTAGGACTCAAATTAGAGCTCAAGTTAGGTCTAGGTGTAGTGCTAGGTTTTGGTGTAAGTTAAGGTTTAGTGTTAGGGCTATTGCTCGGTTTTGTTTTACTGCTAGGGTTAGGGTTAGAGCTAGTTTTATGATTAGTGTTAGGGTTAGGGCTAGTGATTATGTTAGGCTTAGACTTAGGCTTAGGTTTAGATTTAGAGTTAGGGTTATATCTAGGGTTAGGACTAGGAATAAAGATTAGGCAAGGATTATGGCTAGGGTTATGTCTAGGTTTAGGGCTAGGGTTAGGGTAATAATATGGGATAGGGTTAGAACTAGGGATAGGGCTAGTGTGAGAGTTAGATTTAGTCTTAGGGCTAAAGTTAGTATTAGGATTAAGGATAGGTTAAAATTAGTGCTAGAATTAGGGCTAGGGTTAGTGTTCAGCTTAGGCCTAGTGTTAGGATTAGGGTTAGGGTTAAGTTTAGGCTAAAGGATCACATTATAGCTAGGTTTAGAGATAGGGTGAGGGTTAGAATTAGGGTTAGGGTTATGGTTAGTGTTATCATTAAGGCTGGGTTTAGGATTAGGAGGAGGGCTAGGGCTTTTTTAGGTTTAGGGCTAGGATTAGGGCTAGGGCTAATATCAGGTCTACAGTTTTGGTTAAGATACTTTTAGTGTTAGGTATATGGCTACTTGTAGTGTAAGGGTTAGATTTAGGGTTAGGGTCAGGTTTAGATCTAGGGGTATTTTTAGGGTCAGTGTCTGGGTTAGGGTTTGGGATAGGTTAAGGTTTAAAGTTAGGGGTTATAGGGGTAGGGTTTGCTATAGGGTAAGGTTTAGGGTTACAGCAATGGCTCAGTTTTGTTTTAGGGCTAGGGTTAGAGTTAGGGCTAGTATTAGAATTAGCAATATTGTTAGGGCTAGTGGTATGTTGAGGTTTAGGCTTAAGGTTAGAGTTATATTTAGAGTTATGTTTAGATGTAGGGTTAGGGCTATGGCTAGGGTTAGGGCTAAGGTTAGGGCTAGTGTGAGGGTTACAGTAACAGAGAGTGTTAGAAATAGAAATAGGACTAGGGTGAGAGTTAGTCTTAGGGCTAGGGTTAGGGCTATGGTTAGGACTAGGGTTAGAGTTAGTGTTAGCGTTAGGTTTAGAGTTACTTTTAGAGGAGGTGATGGGGTTATAGCTAGGTTCATGGCTAGGACAAGCTTTAAAATTCAGGATAGGGCTAGGGTGAAAGTTTGGGATAGGATTAAGTCTAGGTTTAGGGCTAGGATGAGGGCTAGGTTTTGTGTTAGGGTTAGGGCTAGGATTAGGGCTAGGGGTAATGTCAGTTCTAGGGTTATGGTTAGGGATAGTATTAGGGTTAGGTTTATGGCTCGGTCTAGTGTAAGGGTTTGGTTTAGTGTAGGGGTAAGGTTTAGAGCTAGGTGTATTATTAGGTTCAGAGTTGGGTTGGGGTTTGGTTTGGGTTAAGGTTTAGGGTTAGGGCTCAAATTAGCATTAGGATTAAGAACTGGCTTTACAATTAGGGCTAGTTTTATGGTTAGGGTTAGGGTGAGTTTTAGGCTTAGAGTAATGGATAGGGTTAGGTTTAGGATTCAGGTTAGATTTAGAGTAATGTATAGGGTTAGTGTTAGGGATATGGTTAGGGTTTGGCCTAAGGTTAGCATTTGGGTTAGGCTTATGTTAGGATAATAAATAGGGTTAGTGCTAGTGTTAGGGCTTGGGTGAAGCTTAGGATTAGGGATAGAGTTAGGGTTAGGAATAGGGTTAGTGTTAGTGTTAGGGTTAGGGTTATGGTAAGTGTTTGAGTTGAGCTAGGGTTAGGGCTAAGGCGAGGGTTAGGGTTAGAGTCACGGCTATGGTTAGGGTTAGGGTTATGGTTAGGGATAGGATTAGCATTAGGTTCAGGGCTATGTTTAAGGTAGTGGATAAAGTTAGATCTAAGATTTGGGTTATGGTTCCAGTTAAGACTAGGGCTAGGGTTAGCGTTAGGGTTAGGGCTAGTGCTATGTTTAAGATAAGGATTAGAATTTGAGCTAGGGTTAGGGCTAGGGCAAACATTAGGGTTAGGGTTTGGGCTAGGGTTTTGGTTAGGGTTATGCTTATGTCTAGGGTTAGGGCTAGGTTTTGTTTGATATTTATGGCTAGTGTTAGGACTATGGGTAATGAAAGAGTCTGGTTTATGATTATGGCTAGTTTTAGGGTTAGAGTTATTGATGGGTCTATAGTTAGGGTTAGGTTTTGGATTAGGATAAGGTTTAGAGCTAGGGTTTGTATTAGGATAAGGGTCAGTGTTCGGGTTAGCGTTGGGTTTAGGGTTAGGGCCAGAATTAGAACTAGGGTTAGGTCTAGGGGTAGGGTTAGTCTTTGCATTAGGTTAATGGTTATTGTTAGGGCTAGGGCTAGGATTTTTTAAGGCTAGGGCAAGAGTTATGGCTATATTTAGGATTAAGTTTAGGTCTAGTGCTAGTATTATGGTGAGGTTAGGTATAGGTTTATCGGTAGGGCTAGTGTTAGGGTTCGGTTAAGTGTTAGGGTCAGGCTTAGACCTAGGGTTAGTGTTAGGGTCAGAATAAGGGTCAGGGTTAGGCTTAGGCTTTGGGATAGGGATAGAGATAGAATGAGGGCTAGTGTTAGGACTAGTAATATGGTTAGGGTTTGGGGTAGGCTAAGGATTAGGGTTAGAACTAGGGTAGCATTAGGGTGAGGGTTTGGCTTAGGGTAAGGGATAGGGTTAGAGCTAGGGTTAGGGTTAGGGCTAGGGTTATATTTAGGGTCTGGGTTAAAGCTAGGGTTAGGGCTCAGATTAGGGTTAGGTTTTGTGTTAGGGTTAGGGCTATGACTAATGTAAGAACTGGCTTTACATTTCGGGCTAGTTTTATGGTTAGGGTTAGGGCTAGGTCTAGTGTTTGGGTTACGTTTAGGGTTAAGTTGATATTTAAAGCTAGGGATAGTTTTAGGGTCAGAGTCAGGGTCAGTATTAATTGTAGGGATAGGGTTAGGACTAGGCATAGCATTAGGATTTGGTTTAGGTTAAGGGTCAGGATTAGGGCTGTAGCTTAGTTTTGTTTAATGGCTGTGTCTAGGGTTAGGACTAGTTTTCAAATTAGCATTAAGGTTAGGGCTAGTGTTAAGGTGAGGTTTAGGTTTAGGCTTAGGGTTAGATTTAGAGTTGGTGTTAGATTTAGATTTAGGGCTAGGGCTAAGTTAAGGGCTAGGTTTGGGCTAGGGTTAGGGCTAGTCTTTGGATTATGGTAAGGGATAAAGTTAGAACTAGGGATAGGGCTAGGGCGAGAGTTAGGGTTAATCTTAGGGCTAGGGATATGATTAGGTTTAGGGTTAGGGCTAAATTAGGGCTAGGATTAAAGCTAGGGTTAATGTTAGGGCTAGGCCTTGGTTTAGGGGTAGGGTTAGGATTAGGGTTAGGGTATGGTATAATGTTATAGCTAGGTTTTGGCCTAAGGCAATGGGTAAATTTAGGTTTAGGGCTAGTGTTAGAATTAGGGTTAGGATTAAAGCTAGGTTTAGGACCAGGATTAGGGCTATGGTTTTTGTTAGGGATAGGGCTAGTATTAGGTCTAGGGCTAATTTCAAGTCTAGGGTTATGGTTAGGGATAGTTTTAGGGTTAGGTTTATGGCTAGTTATAATGAAAGGGTTAGTTTGAGGGTTATGGTCAACTTTAGAGCTAGAACTATTATTAGAGTCAGGGTCAGGGTCAGGGTTTGTTTAGGTTGAGGTTTAGGGTTAGGGCTCAAATTAGCTTTAGGGTTAGATTTAGGGTTAGGGTAATGGATATGGTTAGGTATAGGGTTCAGGTTAGGTTTAAGGTAATGGATAGGATTAGGGTTATAGATAGGGTTAAGGTTATCCTAGGGTTAGCATTAGGGATAGAGTTAGGGTAAGCTAATGGATAGGATTAGAGCTAGAGTTAGGGCTAGGCTTATGGTTAGAATTAAGGTTAGGTTTAGGGTTAGAATTAGGGTTAGGGTTAAAGCTAGGTTTAGGGTTCGGATTAGGGTTAAGTTTTAAATTAGCTTAGGGCTAGAGTTAGGACTACCGCTAATGTAAGAACTGGGGTTACGATTAGGGCTAGTTTTATGATTAGGGTTAGATTTATGATTAGGCTAGATC
Source organism: Marmota marmota marmota (assembly GCF_001458135.2). Lineage (NCBI taxonomy): Eukaryota > Metazoa > Chordata > Mammalia > Rodentia > Sciuridae > Marmota > Marmota marmota. The sequence goes on along the minus strand of NW_026008104.1, from coordinate 7,181 downwards.
TTGTATTAGTGTTAAGTTAAGCTTTAGTGTGATGATTTGAGATGGGGTTATTGTTAGGGTCAGAGTCAGGATCATTGTTAGTTTTAGGGTTAGGGATAACACTCGAATTAGAGATAGGGTTAAGGCTAGGTGTATGGTTAGGTTTTGTGTTAGGTTAGGGCAAGAATTAGGATTAGGGCTAATGTGAGGTATAGGGTTATGGTTAGGTTAGGATTAGCTTTAAGGCTATGGCTCGGTTTTGTTTTAGGTCTAGGGCTTGGGTTAGGGCTAGTTTTTGGATTAGCGATAGTGTTAGGGCTAGTGGTATGGTGAGGTTTAGGCTTAGGGTTAGGGTTAGATTTAGAGTTATGGTTAGATCTAGGGTTAGAGCTAGGTTTAGAGCTAAGGTTAGGGCTAGTGTTAGGGTTATGGTAACAGATAAGGTTAGTACTAGAAATAGGTCTAGGATGCGAGTTAGAGTTAGTCTTAGGACTAGAGTTAAAGTTAGGGTTACAGTTAGTGATAAATTAGGGCTAGGATTAGAGCTAGGGTTAGTGTTAGGGTTAGGCCTAGGGTTAGGGCTTGGGTTAGGGTTAGTGATAGTGTTAGGTTTAGGGTTAGGGGAAGGGTTGTGGTTATACCTAGAACTAAGGCAAGGGTTGAAATTAGGTATTGGGCTAGGGTTAGGGTTCAGTTTAGAATTAAGGCTGGGTTTAGGGCTAGGATGAGGGCTAGTGTTTGTGTTAATTTTAGGGCAAGAATTAGGTAGAGGGCTAATGTCAGGTCTAGGGTTATGTTTAGGGATACTGTTAGGGTTAGTTTTATGGCTAGGTCTCGTGTAAGGGTTAGGTTTAGGGTTAGGGTCAGTTTTAGAGCTAGGCATATTATTAGAGGCAGTGTCTTGTTCAGAGTTTGATTTAGGTTATGGTTTAGGTTTAGGACTCAAATTAGCATTAGGGTTAGGGTTAGAATTAGAGTAATTGATGGGTTTAGTTTTAGTGTTCAGGTTAGGTTTAGGTAATGGATAGAGTTAATGTTAGCGATAGGTTTAGGGTTAGGCCTAGAGTTAGCATTTGGGTTAGGCTTATATTTAGGGTGTTGGATAGGTTTAGGGCTAGGTTTATGATTAGAATTACAAGAAGGGTTAGGGTTAGGTTTAGGGTTAGGCCTAGGGTTAGTGTTAGGGTTAGGTTTAGGGAAAGTGTTAGGGTTGGAGCTATGGTTAGGGCTAGGGCAAGTTTTAGGATTAGTGTCAGGTCCAGGTTTAGGATTAGTGCTAAGTTTAGGGCTAAGGTTAGCATTAGGGTTAGGGTTATGTTTAGGGTAATGGATAGAGTTAGGGGTAGGGTTTGGCCTTGGTTATGGTTAGAATTAGGGCTAGGATTAGGGTTAGGGCTAAGGTTATGTTTATGGTAAGGGTTAGTGTTTGAGCTAGGGTTAGGGTAAGGTGAGATTTCGGGTTAGGGTTAGGTCTAGGGTTAGCGTTATGGTTACACTTAGGGTTAGGGTTACACTTAAGTTTTGTGTGAGGTTTAGGGCTAGTGTTAAGGCTATGACTAATGTAAGAGCTAGGGTTAGGCTTATGGTTAGGTCTAGTGTTAGGGTTATGGCTAGATTTTGGGTTAGCATAAAGTTTAGATCTAGGGTTTTTGTTAGGAGAAGGGCCTTTGTTTGTGTTATGGTTAGGTTTATTGTTGGGGCCAGAATTAGGGTTTGGGTTAGGTTAAGGGTTATTATTAGGGCTAGGTTTTTGTTTTGGGATAGAGCTATAGATATAGCTAGATTTAGGGCTAGTTTTAGGGCTAGGACTAGGTTAGGGCTAGTTTAGGATTAGGCTTTTGTCTAGGTTGAGTGTTAAGGTTAGGTTTAGGTATAGGGTTACCCATTGGGCTAGTGTTAGGATTTGGTTTAGGGTTAGGGTCAGGTTTCAATCTAGTGTTAGAGTTAGGGTCAGAATAAAGGTCAGAGTTAGGGTTAGGATTAGAGCTAGAATGAGGGCTAGGGTTAGGATTAGTAATAGAGTTATGGTTTTGGGTAGGCTAAGGATTAGGGTTAGGACTAGGGTAGCATTAGGTTGAGGGTTTGGCTTAGGGTAAGTGATAAGGTAAGAGCTAGGATTAGGGCTAGTGTTAGGGTTAGGGATAGGGCTAGGCTTAAGGCTAGGGTTAGGTTTAATGCTAGCTTTAGGTCTCAGATTAGGGCTAGGATTTCTGTTATTACAGGGGTATGGCTAATGTAAGAACTGGCATTATGACTAGGGCTAGTTTTAGGGTTAGAGTTAGGGTTAGGTCTAGTGTTCAGCTTAGGTTTAGGGTTAGGGTGATGTTTTGAGCTAGAGTTAGTGATAAAGTCTGAGTCAGGGTCAGGTTAAGTTCTAGAGTTAGGGTTAGAACTCAAATTAGGGATAGGTTAGGGCTAGGTATAAGCTTAGGTTTTGGTTTAGGTTGAGGATTAGGTTAAGCCTATGACTTGGTTTTGTTTGAGTGCTAGGCCTAGGGTTAGGGCTAGTTTTCCAGTTGGCATTAGGGTTAGGGCTAGTGTTAGGATGAGGCTTAGGCATAGGGTTAGGGTTCACTTTAGAGTTAGAGTTAGGTCTAGTTTTAGACTAGGGCGAATTTTGGACTAGTGTTGGGGCTAAGTTTAGGGCTAGGGTTTGTGTTATGGTAAGGGATAGGTTTAGAACTAGGGTTAGTTCTAGGGTGAGAGTAGGGGTAGGGTTATGGTGAGGTTTAAATTAGTTCTAGGATTAGTGCTAGGGTTAGTATTGGGATTAGGCCTAGGTTTAGGGCTAGGTTTAGTGTTAGGGCTAGGGTTAGGGTTAGGATGAGGATTAAACCTGGAATTAGGGCTAGTATTAGGGCTTAGGTTTAGGGCTAGGATTAGGGCTAGGTTTTGTATTAGGTTTAGCGCTATGATTAGGGCCAGGGATAATGTCAGGTCTAGGTTTACAGTTAGGGTTAGTTTTGGTTTAGGTTTATGGCTAGTTCTAGTGTAAGGTTTAGGGTGAGCGCTAGGGTAAGATTTAGAGATAGAGTCATTATTATGGTCACAGTCATGGTTAAGGTTTGGGTTAGGTTAAGGTTTAGGGTCAGGGCTCTCATTAGCATTAGGGTTAGAGTTAAGGTTAGGGTAATGTTTATGTTTAGGTTTAGGGTTCAGGTTTGGTTTAGGGTAATGGATAAAGTTAGAGTTAGATATAGGGTTTGGGTTATCCTAGGGTTAGCAGTAGGGTTATGGTTATGGTTAGGGTAATCGATAGTGTTAGAGCTAGGGTTAGGTCTAGGATTATGGTTAGGATTAAGGCTAGGGTTAGGTTTAGGGTTAGGGCAAGTTTTAGGGTTAGGGTTAGGTTTAGGGTAATGGTTAGAGCTATGGTTAGTGTTAGGATTAAAATGAGATGTAGGGCTTGGATTAGGGCTAGGTTTTGTGTTAGGTTAGGGCTAGGATTAGGGCTAAGGTTAATGTGAGGATTAGAGTTAAGATTAGGGCTACTTTTAGGGTTACATTTAGGGCTAGGTCTAGTTTTAGGTTTATGTATACTTTTAGGGTGATGTTAGAGCTAGGGTTAGTGTAAGTGTCAAAGTCAGAGTCAAGGTTAGTTTTAGTGTTAGGGTAGGAATGGAATTAGGGCTAAAATTAGGCTAGATGTAGAGTTAGGTTTTGGTTTAGGTTATGGGTTAGGGTTATGATTATGGCTTGGTTTTGTTTTAGGGCTGGGACTAGGTTAGGACTAGTTTTAGGATTAGCGTTAGTGTTAGGGCTATTGTTAGTGTGAGGTTTAGGCATAGGGTTAGGGTTAGATTTAAAGTTATGGTTAGATCAAGGGTTAGGGCTAGGGCTAGTGTTAGGGCTAAAGTTAGGTAAGTGTTAGGATTATGGTAAGGGATAGGGTTAGAACTAGGAATAGGGCTAGGACGAGAGTTAGAGTTAGTCTTAGTGCTAGTGTTAGGGTTAGGGTTAGGGCTAACTAGGGTTAGGATCAGGTAGGTCTAGGATTAATGCAAGGATTAAGTCTAGGGTTAGAGATAGGGTTAGATTTAGGGGAAGGGATGGGGTAATAGCAAGGTTCAGAACTAGGGTGAGGGATAAAATTAGGAATAGGGCTAGAGTTAGGATTTGGGTTAGGATCAAGGCTAGGTTTAGGGTAGGATGAGGGCTTGCATTTGTGTTAAGGTTATGGCAAGAATTAGGGCTAGGGCTAATATCAGGTCTAGGATTACAGTTAGGGATACTTCTAGGGTAAGGTTTATGGCTAGGTCTAGTTTCAGAGTTAGGTTTAGGGTAAGGTTCAGGTTTAGAGCTAGAGGTATTACAATGCTAAGAGTCAGGTTTAGGTTTGGGTTAGGTTGAGATTTAGGGTTAGGGCTCAAATTAGCTTTAGGTTTAGAGTAAGGGTTAGGGTAATGAATAGGGTTAGGTTTAGGCTTCAGGTTAGTTTTAGGGTTCAATTTAGGTTTAGTGTAATGGATAGGTTTAGAGTTAGGCCTAGGGTTAGCATTAGGTTTATGGTTATCCTTAGAGTAATGGATAAGGTTAGGGCTAAGATTAAGTTTAGGATAAGGGCTAGAGTTAGGATTAGTGTTAGGGTTTAGGCTAGGTTTAGGTTTAGGGTATGGGTTAGGGTTTGAGCTAGGGTTAGTGCTAAGGCTAGGGTTAGGTTTAGAGTTAGGTCTAGGATTAGGGTTAGTATTAGTTTTAGGGCTAAGGTTATCATTAGGGTAAGTGTAGTGGACAGGGTTAGATGTCAGGTTAGGGTTATGTTTAGGTTTAGGACTAGGATTACTGTTAGGTTTCGAGTAACTCTTAGGGTTTGAGCTAGGGTTAGAACTTCGATAAGGATTAGGTTTATGGTTAGGTCTAGAGTTAGGAATTCAGTTAGGGTTAGAGTAGGTTTACAGTTAGAGCTAGGGTTATCATGATGTTTATGGTTAGAGTTAGGGTAATGGATGGGGTTACACCTAGGGTTAAGGCTAGGGTTAAGTTTAGGATTAGGGCTAGGGTTAGGTTTTTGGTTAGGGTTCGGGGTTGAGCTAGGATTAGGTTAAGGGTAAGCGCCAGGGATTGAGTAAGTGTTAGGGCTTGGTTGAGCCTTCAGGTGAGAATCAAGTCTAGGGTTAGAGTTAGGGTTAGGGTTATGGCTAGGTTTAGTATTAGGTTTAGGGTTATTGTTAGGGAAATAGAGTTAGAGCTAAGGTTTGGGCTATGGCTACAGTTAGGATTAGGGCTAGGATTAGGGTTAGGGTTTGGCCTAGGGTTATGTTTAGGTTAGGGTTAGGGTTTGAGCTAGAGATAGGGCTAATGCTAGGTCAAGGGTTAGATTCAGCATTAGGTTTAGTGATAGGAATATGGTAAGTTTAGGGTTAGGGTTAGGGCTAAGGTTATCATTAAGGTTAGGATAAGGTTTAGGGTAATGGATATGTTTAGATGTAGGTTTAGGTTTAGGGTTAGACTTAGTTTTAGGGTCACTGTGAAGGCTATGATTAAGTTTAGGTTTACTTTATGGGTTACAGTTTGAGCTAGGTTAGGGCTATGGCGAGTGTTTAGTTTAGAGTTAGGTGTAGGGTTAGATTTCAGTTAAGGTTAGGGTTAGTGTTAGGGTTACAAGCTAGGGTTATCAATAGGGTTAGGTTTATGGTTAGGGTAATGTGTAGGTTTAGAGCTAGTTTTAGGGATAGGCTTAAGTTTAGGTTTAGGGCTAGGGTTAGGGTTAAAGTTAGGGATAGGTCTAAGTTTATATTTAGGGTAAGAGTTAGGCTTTGAGTAAGGTTTAGAACTAAGGCTAGGGTTGGGTTTAGGATCAGGGCTAGGGTTAGTGCTAGGGTTATGCTTAGGCCTAGGTTTAGGCCTAGGTTTCGTTCTAGGTTTTGTGTTAGATTAAGGCATAGAGTAAGGGCTATGGGTAATATAAGAGCTAGGATTATGATAGGGTTAGTTGTAGGGTAAGGGTTATGGGTAGGTCTAGTGTTAGGTTTAGTTTTTCAGTTCTGATCAGGTTTAGAGATAGCTTAGTGTTAAAAGCAGGGTCAGTGTTCAGGTTAGAGTGAGAGTTAAGGTTAAAGCCAGAATTAGGAATAGGTTTATGTCTAGGGGTAGGGTTAGTCTTTGCATTAAGTTAAGGGTTATTGTTAGGGCTAGGGCTAGGTTTTTGTTTATGTCTAGGGCTAGAGTTAAGGCTAGAGTTAGGATTAGGTTTAGGTCTATGGCTAGTGGTAGGGTCAGGTTTAGGTATAAGGTTACTGGTAGGGATAGTGTTAAGGATTGGTCTTGGGTTAGGGTCAGGTTGAGACCTAGGGTTAGTATTATGGTCAGAATAAGGGTCAGGTTTAGGGTAGGGTTTGGGATAGGGATAGAGCTAGAATGAGGGATAGGGTTAGGACTATTTATATTGTTAGGGTTTTGATTAGCCTAAGGATTAGGGATAGGTCTAGGGTTACCTTTAGGGTTAGGGTTTTGCTTACAGTTAGGGATAGGGTTAGATCTAGTGTTAGAGGTAGGATTAGGGTAAGGGTAAGGTATGAAGTTACAGTTAGGTTTAAGCTAGGGTGAGGGTTAAAATTAGGGTTAGGGATAGGGTTAAGTGTAGGGTTAGGATTAAAGCTAGTGTTAGGCCTAGAAATAGGACTAGGGATTGTGTTAGGGTTAGGTTAGCATTAGTGCTAGGGCCAATGTCAGGTATAGAGTTATGGTTAGGTATAATTTTTGGGATAGGTTTTTGGCTAGGTATAATATAAGGGTTAGGATGAGGGTTAGGGTCAGGTTTAGAGTTAAGGGTATTATTATGGTCAGGGTCAGAGTTAGGGTTTGGTTTAGGTTAAGGTTTAGGATTTGTGCTCAAGTTAGCATTAGGGTTAAGGTTAGAGTTAGGGTAATGATATTGTTAGGGTTAGGGTTCAGATTAGGTTTAGGGTAATGGATAGGTTAGGGTTAGGGATAGTGCTAGGGTCAGGCCAAGGATTAGCATTAGGATTAGGGTTAGGGTTAGGGCAATGGATAGGGTTAGAGTTAGGGTTAGGTCTAGGGATATGGTTAGAGTTAGGGCTAGGGTTAGGGTTAGGTTTGGGTTTAGTGCAAGAATTAAAGTTAGGGTTAGGTTTAGGATAAGAGTTAGGGCTAGGTTTAGGGTTCGACTTAGGGTTAAACCTAGTTTTGGGTCTTGGATTAGGGCTAGGTTTTGGGTTACATTAGGGCTCTTGTTAGGGATA
>NW_026008103.1:0-3776 GCF_001458135.2 Marmota marmota marmota | reverse complement strand
GGGGACGCAGGAAGAGGGGGTATGAGTGTAGTGTGTAGAAGAAAAGCAGAGAATTTTTAACAAAATTCTTAATGAATTTTTTCTTAATATGTTATTTGAAAGTAATTTATGTATAATTTGAAAACAACTGATGATATTTTGCTGTAACCAGTTTTAAAAGTGACTTGTTTAATTCTAAGGATAATAAAGCTGATGTAATTTTAAAGTACAATGCAGATGAAGCTAGAAGTCTGAAGGCATATGGAGAACTTCCGAAGCATGGTAATGTCTATATTGTTGTATTCTCAGTCATTTATTGGTGTTTAGGTAAAAGAATTTTGGTAGATTTGTTTGTTTTACACATTATTGTGTGTATGTGTATGTAAACCTAACAAAATTAGTAAGTATGCCTGTCTGTACTTTATCAATATTTTAGGAAAAGTAAGAAGTCTCTCATGGTTTTTTTTAAATTAATTTTGTTTTTTAAATACATGACAGTGGAATGTACAATTCTTATTACACGTGTAAAGCACAATTTTTCATATTTTTGTTTGCATATAAAATATGTTCATACCAGATTATGTCTATATACATCTCTTGTTCTTTTGATAAAGAATTTTCCAACCTTTGGATGTATAGCTGTCAAGGAATACATTTGTTAGATTTTTATGTTTTTTGTTTAGTGTGTACTACATTTACATAATATTGGGGTTCATCTTGACAAAATGATAAAAGGATTGGCTATAATTTGCTCCAAATCAGGTCCTAGTACTTATTCTTTCCCTCTTCTTCTCCCTCCTCATGTTTTCCTGTTATACAGATCTTTCTTTCTTTTTATTGGATTATGGAGGCTTTTATTTTTGTTTTTAATTAGTGCATTATGTGGAATATAATTTGCTTCATTCACTTCAGTTCCCAATGCTTCTTCTTTCCTTCTCCATTCCTATTACTCTTCCTCTACTTTACTGATCTTTCTTCTATTATTTGTTTTTGAGTTGGTGTGTTCTAGATATTTGTAAGGTGAAATTCACCAATATAGTTGTATGTAATATCATAACTTCATTCCATATTTCTAACCTTTTCCTATTCTTTCTGTTTTGCTTTGTTTTAACAATTTTCAAGAGACTGGCAGTTTTTGTATAAATGAAGGCAGCAATTATAACAGTAGCTTTTAAGTTTTAGAAAACAAATATTTTATTATTAGAATTGTTACTTAGGGTATTTAGAACAAAAGTATTTATTTCCTTTTTGAAAGAAACAAAATATTTTCACAGGAAAAAAAATAACTTGAAAAGACTGAAGTGACCCATAACATATTACTAGTAAAGAGAAAATGCACTAATTTATATGCCTACATGCTTTACTTGGTAGCTACATGCCTTTTTATTCCACTGCAGTTTTATCATAAAAATACTAAGGTTTTTACAGAAGCATGGAGATCCTGATTAATTATTAGCTTTTTAAGGAGTGCTGAATTATCTAGGAATCTGATTAGCAGCTTCTTTTTTGCTTTACTTCTTAGAAATAAGCATGATTAGCCCAAGTCTCTGTGATTTGGTAAATCCTTTTTAAAGATGTTGAAATAGTTGTTCTGATCCAAGGAGGACTTTAAAGATGCCATGAGGATGGTGTTAGCCTGTGCTTAAATCATTTGTTGTTGTTGTTTTAATTCTTTTTAATTATATAAGACAACAGAATGTATTTTGGCAAATTATATGTACAGAGAATATAACTTATTCTACTTAGGATCCCACTTTTGTGATTGTACATAATGTGGAGTTACCCTTGTTATATATTCAAATACAAGGCTGGGAAAGTTATCTTTGATTAATTCTACTGTCTTTTGTATTCCCTTTCCCACTCCCTTCCCTTTGTTTCCCTTCGTCTAATTCAATGGATTTTTATTATTTACCTCTCCACCCTCCCCTGTTTGGTTTAGTATCCATAAACCAGAGAGAACATTTAGCCTTTGGTTTTTTTGGAAATTGGCTTATTTTACTTAGCATGATAATCTCCAGTTCCATCCACTTACTAGCAAATGCCATTATTTCTTAATGATTTATGGCTTATTCCATTGTGTACATATACCACATTTTCTTTATCTATTCATCTGCTTAAGAATATCTAGGCTGTTTCCATAGCTTAGCTATTGTGAGTTGGAGCTGCTGTATACCCAAAAGACTTAGAAACACTGCAGTGGTACAATTACATCAAACCATTTGAAACATACATTGAAAGTGTTTACCTATTGAGTTAGAGTAATTGGAGTCTGCCTACTTTTCTAAAAACTGTTTTGAACAAAAGAAAAATGTAGCCCATGTTCTGTTTGTTGTAATTATTTTGTAATGAGTGAACATCTGGGGAATTTTATTGTTAATTTGCTGTTTATAGTACAGCTGCTAGAAGTTTAATAATTTTTAGTAAAGAAATATCAGTTGAATTGGAGTATATTTTAAAACTTCCCTTTTTATAATTTTAAGTCTTTTCCTGTAGTTCAGTATTTATATCAGGCCTTTTCTTTAGTAGGTAGCTTGCTTAAATATTGTTTTGATTATATAATGAATTCATTGGTTATCTTTAGCTAAAATTAATGAAACAGATACTTTTGGTCCTGGAGATGATGATGAAATTCAGTTTGATGATATTGGAGATGATGATGAAGATATTGATGATGTAAGTGGATGATCCTTATAGATTTCTTCATTTTATTTATGAATTGTGTAAATTAATTACCTTGTTTTTTCTAAATATTTCCATTTAGCTAAGAATATTGAATACTTAAATTCGGGTGTGTTTGGGGACTTGGCCATGAGTTTATTAAATAAAAGGCAGAAATAAGGTAGTTAAATTGTATTTTCTTTGGAAAGCTTTATCAATCCTTTAGAATATTTCTTTCTTTAAAATTAGTATTAATTTGGGCAGAAGTATTCCAAAATCATAACATGTTGAAAGTTATGAAAAGAAATAATTATTATGAATTGCAGCAGTTTTGAAAACATGGCATTTCATAAATAAAATACTAATTTGTTAAAAGACTTAATGCAGCACTGAAATTACAACAGACTTTAAAAGTCTTGTTAAAATAAAAGCCTATTGCCGGGACATATAGTGGAATTTTATTATTTAATTTGTCAGCACTGTTAGTAAAATGCTTCATTTGAAGTTAGAGTGTGATTATTTGGGGGAAGAGCATTGTTTTTCCTAGTAATAAAGCAGTGAGTCACATACCTTACTGTTTTTATTATATCTAAGTAAAATTTGTCCTCATTTTTTTAGCGTGTGTGTGAGGGAAGGTATTTTTTTTTTAAATAAATGGAATAGTGATTTAGTAATATGGCTTACACTTCAGTCAGGCTCTTTTTAAAAGTATTCCTATAATGTAAATGTAGTTCAGAAACTATCTGTGTATACAAATAACTATGAGAAGTAATGAATTTGGGCATTAAGGTGAAATTTTAAAGTACCTGGAGTAATTGTTTTGAAAGTTTGTACAACATAATTACCAGCCATTTTAAAAATTGCAAAGGCCAATCTTTGGAAAAAGTTGAGCTTAAGTAGTCCTGACATTCATCCCCATTTATAACATCTATAAACTCGCCACCCAGATTCTATAGTTGACATTTCTCTATACTTAACCACACTCATTCTTCTATCCATCCAACATCCCCACTTTGTTTTGATGCATTTCCAAAGCAGTTAGATTACTTGTACCATGAATTAAAATGAGAGTATGTATCTGTATAAACATTTTTATATTTACATTGTGTATTTTTAAGCAAACACTAATGTGTGAATCT
>NW_026008102.1:0-3776 GCF_001458135.2 Marmota marmota marmota | reverse complement strand
CCTTAGAAATTGGCATGATAATTATTTAATTTCCCAACAGCTCATGTTGCTTTTAAGGAGATGTATGTTATGTTTTATTTAGCATTTGTAGTTTTTAGCAGTCTAAATAAGATTGGAATTGGAAATTTGTTAAAGATTTTTTTTTTTTGAGGTGCTAAGTATTGACCTCAGGGTCTCATGAATGTTAGGCAAGTGCTAGACCAGTGAGCTATATCCCCAGCCCTTTTATTTATTTATTTATTTTTTGTGGTGCTGGGGATTGAACCTATGGCTTTGTGCATGTGAGGCAAGCACTCTACCAACTGAGCTAAATCCCCAGCCCCCCAAGCCCTTTTAAAATTTTTATTTTGAGACAGAGTCTTGCTAAGTTGCTGAGGCTGGCCTTGAACTTGTGATCCTCCTGCTTTGGTATCTTGAATCCCTGGGATTCCAGTCTTGTTCCACCACACCTGACTTGAAAATTTGTTAGTTTTAAAACATAATTTTAATACCTAGTAGGCAGGATATTAACATTTAATGGCCTATTTGTCCTGTGCCAGGTTATGAGTTACGTGTTTCAATTTTATATAGCTAAAAAAACAAGTTCCCAAAAGATTGACATTCAAAAGATTGTGTATGACAAAAACTCAATTCTAGTCTAGTGTTTTTCAATGCAAATTCTGTTCTCTATCAGACTATTGTAGAGCTGGTCCCATGGACTAGAAGTGACTCTGGGGATTGCAGTGACAGGGCCTTGTGATCCTGCAGGAAGAATTTCCAGTAAATTGCACAGAGTAACAGGCATTTTAGGCAGGACAAAGGATAAAAACACACAGTGTGGGGACTGAGTGGACAAAGAATGGTGTATTTCTTATAGAGTCTGGGCTTTTAAGGGTTTTGGTTCCCTTTGTAAGAACAAAGGGATTCTTATTCTCTCATATTCTCCTTTGTGATCAATATGCGAGGGTTGTGATGAACTGGTCACAAGAGATCCTTAAGGAGTTATAATTAACTATATTTGGGAGAGATTCAACATACCAATTCCTGTTTTCCAGATGTTTGCCTGCTTTGATAATATTTCCAGTGATTCCCAGTCCTGTGACTTATGGGCTTGGTTTGATGTATATGTTTTTTTTTTTTTTTTGTGTGTGTGTGTGTGTGTAGGGCTAGGCATTGAACCCAGGGCCTTGTGCTTGCATGCAAGGCAAGCACTCTACCAACTGCGCTATAGCCCTAACCCTGATGTGTATGTTTGATATCCCCCCTGTAAGTTACCTCCTGTTAATATCCTCCTTCAACCCACCTGCTCAGGGCTGATCATCTACCTAATGAAACTATGTCTTATATTTTTGAGCACCTACAGGATCTCAACTCTGTATATACAGCTAAGAAGTGCTTGGCACATAGTAGAAGTTAAAAAATATTGTTGAATGAGTGAGTCAGTGAGTAAATAACTAAATGGGCCAAAGTTCCTAGCCTTATGATCTATTGGAAACACAATTTACTAGGGGGTTTAAACATGTAAATATATGAACTACCATTTGATAAACATGGCAACAGAGATAATGAGCTGAGTGTTTTGAAATCATAGAACAAAGGATTCTCTTTAGTAATTTAGAGGGTTAGAAGTAAGAGGCTGTGGTGGGAGATGAATCTGGAGAGATAGGTGGGATTCTGATCTTTAAGGGTCTTGTTAACTCTACCTATTATATCAAGTACTTAATTTATGTCAAACAGTGGTTGAAATACTTTTCACCATTTGATTTAATCCTCATAGCACCCTGTAAGATAAGTATTGTTATGATGTCTATATTATAGGTAAGAAAAGTGAGACACTGAGAGGTTATAACATGGTCAAGGTCTCACATACTAGTATAGGATATACCTGAGCTGAGCTTTGAATCTAGTAGGGGAGTCTATATCCTTAACCACCATGCTGTGTTGTTTTTGTTTTGTTTTGTTTTGTTTTTGGTACTGGGGAAAGAACCCAGGGGCACTCTACTGCTAAACTACATTTCAAGACCTTTTTTATTTTTTGTTTTGAGAATGGGGTATCACCAAGTTGCCAAGGCTGGCCTTAAACTTGTCATCCTCCTGCCTCGGCTTACCAAGATGCTGGAAATACAGGCATATACCACCACACCAATTATGCTGTGCTTATAAAAAACTCTGTAAGCTGGGAGCAGTGGCACATGCCTGTAATCCTAGCAGCTTGGGAGGCTGAGGTTGGAGGATTGTGAGTTCAAAGCGAAGTGCTAAGCAAGTCAGTGAGACTGTCTTGAAATAAAATACAAAATAGGGCTAGGGGTATGGCTCAGTGGTTGAGTGTACCTGAGTTCAATCCCCAGTACCAAAAAACAAAACAAAACTCTCTGGTATATATAATGGACGTATTTCCATATAAATACATGCAAATCTACTACTTGCATTTTATATCTCTTTGGTAATACCATCATTTATTTTACTCAATTGATGTATTTTTGGCTATTTCTCTGATTTTGCAATTATAGACAGTGCTTTAGTGAGCAGTGTTTCCCCTGAACCCCAAGCTGATTCTGATACACTCCCATAAGGTTGCTCTTACCCGCTTCTTTATCATTGTTTCATTAAATGATCTCAAAAATTCCTTCAGGGCCACTACCCTCAATTCTAGGATTTGTATAGCCAAAATTCTTCATCTTGGACTGATTTCCACATGTAGATTACTTAATATAACAATTGATAAGGCTCATTTGTACTCATTTTCTGCGGATTAAAGGCCTCAGTGACATATTAGCTAACATTTATTGAAGGCTCCCTATGCCAAGAACTTTACATACATTATGCTATTTAATCTTCTCAGTAATCCTCTGAAAATCCAATTTTTGTGTACCTACCTATTTATTTATTTATTTAGAGGTGCTCTACCACTGAACTACATTTCCAGCCTTTTTTTCTTTTTAATTTTGAGACAGGGTCTCACTAAATTGCCCAGGCTGGCCTCAAACTTGTGATCCTCCTGCCTCAGTTCCCCAAGTCTCTGGGATTATAGGCGGGCCCCATTATACCCAGCCATCTTCCTTTTCAAAATGAAGAAACTGAGGCTTAAAGTTGTTAAACTACTTATTTGTGATCATACAGCTAGCAAAAGGCTGTCTGATTGCAAAGTTTATATTCTTAACCCTTGTATAAGTTTGCAAGGGCTGCCATAACAAAGTACCACAGATTGCATAGCTTTGAAACAACAGAAATTTATTCTCTCATAGTTCTAGAATTAAAAGTCTGAAATCAAGGTGTTGGCATGGTTGGTTCCTACTGAAGGCTCTGAGGAAGATTCTGTAGCTTCTGTCAGCAACCAGCAGCCTTTGACATTCTTTGGTTTGTATCCATATCACTTCAATCTCTGCCTTTGCATCATTAGGCATTCTCCTTGTCTTTTCCTTCTCTTATAAAGACACCTGTTGTATGAGATTAGGGCTCACCCTAATGGCCTATTTGTAACATGTTTGTATCTGCAGACACCATTTTCCAAAATCAGGTCACATTCAGAGTTACAGGGAGCTTTCAACTTAAGTGTATCTTTTTAGGGGACACAATCTAACCCAGAATAACTTTTATTTCAAAACTGCCCCCAAATCACTATGGAAAATAGTTGTTCACTCTCCCCTGACCACTCCTGTCAAAAAAGAGTAGTCAAGGGCTGGGGATATAGCTCTGTTGGTAGAGTGTCTAGCATGCACAAGGCCCTGGGTTCAATCCCCAGCACCACAAAACTAAAAAAAGTTTTAAAATATTCATGATACCTAGACTCTAATAAT
>NW_026008101.1:0-3776 GCF_001458135.2 Marmota marmota marmota | reverse complement strand
AAAAAAAAAAAAAAAAAAAAAAAAAAAAAAAAATCAACACCCATAAATCAAAGACATTTCTGTATATCAGTGGCAAAGCCTCTGAGAAGGAAATGAGGAAAACTACCTCATTCACAATATCCTCAAAAAAAAATTAGATACTTGGGAATCAACTTAACGAAAGAAGTGAAAGATCTATACAATGGAAACTACAGAACCCTAAAGAGAGAAATCAAAGAAGACCTTAGAAGATGGAAAAATCTACCTTGCTCTTGAATGGGCAGAATTAATATTATCAAAATGACCATACTACCAAAAGCACTAAACAGATTTAATGCAATTCCAATCAAAATCCCAATGGCATTCCTCATAGAAATAGAAAAAGCAATCAGGAAATTCATCTGGAAAAATAAGAGACCCAGAATAGCTAAAGAAATCCTTAGCAAGAAGAGCAAAGCAGGTGGCATCACTATACCAGACCTTAAATTAGACCAATGGTACAGGATAGAGGACACAGAGACTAACCCACAAAATTACAATTATATTGGACAAAGGTGCCAAAAACATGCACTGGAGAAAAGATAGCATCTTCAACAAATGGTGCTGGGAAAACTGGAAATCCATATGCAATAAAATGAAATTAAACCTCTATCTCTCACCATGCACAAAATTTAACTCAAAATGGATGAAGGACCCAGGAATTAAACCAGAGAATCTGTATCTAAAAGAAGAAAAAGTAGGCCCTAGGGCTGGGGTTGTGGCTGAGAGGTAGAATGCTTGCCTACCATGCGTGAGGCACTGGGTTTGATCCTCAGCACCACATAAAAATAAAATATTGTGTCCACCTATAACTAAAAAAGAAATATTAAAAAAGAAAAGAAAGAAAAAGTAGGCACTAATCTTCATCATGTGGGATTAAGCCCCAACTTCCTTAATAATACTCCTGTAGCACAATAATTAAAACCAAGAATCAATAAATGGAATGGAACCAAACTAGAAAGAGTTTTTTTCTCAGCAAAAGAAACAATCTGTGAGGTGAACGGAGAGCCTACAACCTGGGAACAAATATTTATCCCTCACACATCAGATAGAGCACTAATCTCTAGGGTATATAAAGAATTCAAAAAGCTAAACACCAAAAAAAAAAAAAAAAACCAAATAACCCAATCAACAAATGGGCCAAGGACCTGAACAGACACTTCTCAGAAGAGGATATACAATCAATCAAGAAATAAATGAAAAAAATGCTAAGATATCATCTCACTCCAGTCAGAATGGCAGCTATATGAAGACAAATGACAATAAGTGTTGGTGAGGATGTGGGGAGAAAGGCACACTGATACACTGCTGGTGGGACTGCAAATTGGTGCAGCCAATATGGAAAGCAGTATGGAGATTCCTTGGAAATCTGGGAATGGAACCACCATTTGACCCAGCTATCCCTCTCCTTAGACTATACCCAAAGGTCTTAAGAACAGCATACTACAGGGACACAGCCACATCAATGTTTATAGCAGCACAATTCATAATAGCTAAACTGTGGAGAAAACCTAGATGCCCTTCAGTGGATAAATGGATTAAGAAAAGTGGCATATATACACAATGGAATTTTACTCAGCAGTAAAAGAGAATAAAATCATGGCATTTGCAGGTAAATGGATGGCGTTGGAGAAGATAATGCTAAGTGAAGTTAGTCAATCCCCAAAAAACAAATGTCAAATGTTTTCTCTGATATAAGGTGACTGACTCATAGTGGGGTAGGGAGGGGGAGCATGGGAGGAATAGTTGAATTCTAGATAGGAAAGAAGGGAGGGAGGAAAGGGAAGGAGGCAGGGGATTAGCAAGGATGGTGGAATGTGATATACATCATTATCCAAAGTACTTGTATGAAGACACAAATTGGGTGTCTACCTACTTTATATACAAACAGAGATATGAAAAATTGTGGTATATGTGTGTGATAAGAATTGTAATGCCAAAAAAACACAAAGTACATGTATAAAGACATAAATTGGAGTGAACATATTTTATATACAAAGATATGAAAAATTGTGCTCTATATGTGTTAGAAGAATTGTAATGCATTTCACTGTCATATATTTTAAAAATAAAATCAATAAAAAGAGTATACATGCAAATATCCTTAAAAAAAGAAAGAAAAAACCCTATCAACTCAAATTAAGCAGCATATTAAAAAGATTATATATCAGTGCCACTGGAATTAAATCCAGGAATGCAAGAATGATTCATATAAAATGATTCATATAAAAATGAAGTATAGCTGGGCATGGAAATGCATGCCTATAATTCTAGCAACTCTGGAGGCTGAGACAGGAGGATTGTAAGTTGGAGGCAGCCTCAACAACTTAGGTCCTCAGCATCTTAATGAGACCACGATTCAGTTAAAAATAAAAGGACTGGGAATGATACTCAGTGGTAAAGCATCCTTGGGTTAAATCCCCAGTCTCCCCTCACCCCCCTCCAAAAAAATGTCATATAGTAGATAGTCTGAGACTTACCATCAAACTGGTAACTGGCGAGATGGCCAAGACTGACTTCAACATCATGGAGGATCTCACCTTGGTGGACACATGCTCCTGCAATGAATGCAAGATACATGTCAGACCACATCTCATCAGATCATTGCAAGAACTGACAATATTGGTAATCACACTTGTGCTTGGAAAAGAATACTCCAGACCTCATAACTCAGGCCAGAGTGGAAGAGTTTGAAAACAGAAATAAGATATTCCCACACAAAAGAGTTGACGGTTGCTAGAAGTTTACACTGAAATCTGGAACACCACTTTCCTAAGCTAAGAATGGTTTTTGGCAATTAACTACTATGTGTAGAAAGGTTTTATATTATCATACACATTCTTATCACATACTATATAGTTAGTATTTAGAATGAGTTTTCCCATAGATTCTTTTTTTTTAAAAGAGAGAGAGAGAGAGAGAGAGAGAGAGAGAGAGAGAGAATTTTTTTTAATATTTATTTTTTAGTTTTTGGCGGACACAACATCTTTGTTTGTATGTGGTGCTGAGGATCGAACCCAGGCCACACGCATGCCAGGCGAGAGCGCCACCGCTTGAGCCACATCCCCAGTCCTTCCCATAGATTCTTGAACATAGTATCTTCATGTCTTGGACATGGTCAGTCATGCTATTAATTATTAAACACTGAATCTTGGAATAATGTTAATTATGTAGTACACCACATTAATAGTGAAAGAAAAAATCAACATTATAATTTGATGCAGAATAAGCATTTTACAAAATCTAATACCTTTCCATATTTAGAAAACACACACACACACACACACACACAAAGATTAAAAAAAACTTCCTCAACACCTGATAAAGGATATTCATAAAAATTCTATCATCATATTTATTAAGAGTTACACACACAGAAATTAACCAAGACAAAAGAATTTTTAAAGTATCCTTTTGAGAAAGAAAGAAAAAAAATATTTGCGTATGGCAAGAATTTGCATATAGAAAATCCTAAGCCAATTATGGCAGTGAATTCCTGTAACACTTTGAGAAGTTATGAGAGAGGCTCCCAAGTTGGAGGCCAGCCAGTCAATTTAGTGAGATCATGTTTGAAAATAAAAATGGGCTGGGGATGTAGCTCAGTGGTAAATTAGCTTGCCTATCATGCATATGGGCTCTGGATTTCATTTTATATGCAGTATCACACACAGTCTCTCTCTCTCTCTCTCTCTCTCTCTCTCTTTCTCCCTCTCTCTCTCCCTCTCTTTCTCCCTCCCTCTCTCTCTCTCTCTCTCTCT
>NW_026008100.1:0-3777 GCF_001458135.2 Marmota marmota marmota | reverse complement strand
CCACTTGGGGTCACACGGTTCTCCCATCACATTTAGGTGCTCTGTCCATATGGGCCCACCAACAGCCCACCTACGACAGCCGTCAATCATGGTGTGACCACAGCGGACTCAGCACACTCCGCTCAGTGTGTTCCCTTCTGCAAAGTCGCTAATATCACGGGAAATGCGCGTCCTTCAGCCTAACAACCCGGATGCTGGCTGATGGTGTCCCCAACATTCACAGCTTTCACAGCGACAAGGAGATGACCGTCACCACTTTGTCTGACACCGACAGGAGCCTCGGACCTGCTGACCAGGACCGCACTTCTCAAGCACCGCACAGGTGCCCTGGAGCCCGGGCGTGGCACAGACTGTAAGGGACACGGACAATGCCCGTGGGCGCCTCACTGGCCCATGCGCCCCTTACTTCGGGGCCAGGTGCGGGCGGCCCACGTCCCAGGGGAAGCAAGACCGGCAGCCGCACTGCACCGCGAGCCGCAGGGGCCGGTGGACCCGGCAGAGACCCACAGCGGACCAGAGAGGCTCGCGGGTCGGGTACCTCGGGGCCTATGGGACTGAGTCTGGACGCTGCCATGGGAACCCAGCCGGCCGTTGGGAACACGCGGGCCCCACTCGCGCCTGCGCCTTGCCCCGCCAGAGCCACAACCGACGCCGAAGCCATTGGATGGCGGCCTGGGAGCGCGCATTTCCAGCCAAGCGTGTGCGCATGCGCAAGGGGTGCGGGAGGGACGCGGGGCGGGGGGCGCCCCCAGGAGGAGGAACAAGTGGGTCGGGAAGCCTGCTAGGTGTCTCGGGCAAGGAGGCGCCTCGTCCAGAGCCTCTGGGCTGGCCCTACTTTCAGCCAGAGCGTCTTTAATGACAAAGTGATTTTCACTGCTATGAATTAGAGACCGCCCTGTGCAGCCCTTGGAAGCTCTCTACCCTGAAGCACTGGCTCCCCATTTGGGCCCAGTGTTTTCACCCCCTTCCCACTACTTCCCTTTGGTTCATGTTCACTCGTCCAGACATCAGTGTGTGCTTTCCTCCTAGTCCAGCTGTAGGTTCCATTAAAGAATTATAGGTCTGGGTAACACTCTGAAAACCCCATTCCTTGATTTTGCCTACTGAGCCATTATTGCATATGGACAGCCCTCCCAGTGTATACAGATGCCCAAATGTTCTCTTTGACACTTTTTCTCGTATGTTTGATGAAGATTTGGCAATGTTGACCAATTTGCGCACACACCAAATGTATCCTCTTCCTTTTCTTCTCCATGGAATATTTTTAGCCTGAACTTTTCAAATGTGTACCATGGATCCCATTGACCCTGAAATACATTGCCAAAAACAATCAAACAATAATAATCCTTTGATACTCTTTCAGGAAATGTGGGTAATTAATATCATTTCCTTTCAAAGGATAATGGGGAAGTCATGTCCCATGTGAAGCTGCCAAGGTCCTAGGACGGAAAACCTTTACAGGAGGCAGATAGGGCCTTTAGCCATTCTGCCAATGTTCCTGATGACAAGGACATCCATGTTCACAGTGTTTTTAATTTTTTTCCCATCAGCAATCAATATGAGTTCAGGACTTTACAAGAGTAAAGGTCAGATGGTAGGACAAAAGGACATTTCAATGCTCCTTCCCATGGCCGCTTTGCACAAATTGCATTTGACTAGTGTGATTATATGAGCACCTGTGGTCTAGCAGTTTGAAGTAGTGCAAACTGATTGCATGGGGTAAGGGCTGAAGCTCAGTGACAAAGCACTGACTAAGAATATGCAAGGCCCCAGAATTCGACCTGGGTCTAGCAAATAAAGCTTGCTTTGAGAATCTGAACTCCATCATTCAGTATAAGAAACAACTAAACAAAACAAAAAAACAACACCTGATTGTGGAATGAAAAGACAGTTTTTCTACACTGCATATTTTATATCACTAGTTAAAAAAAAAAAGCCCCACAAGCTATTTCATCAATGTGGGGAATAACTACATAAAAAGTGAAGGAAGAGTGAAAGAAGCTTGTTCTTATGCCCCCTCCCCCATTCATTGAAAAGACTTATAATAAGGTGCTGAATATTTCAGGAACACCCAAGAGTCTGTTTTGCAAACGGGATGGGATTTAAAAAAAACACACTTTATCCATAAAATGCAACCATACCCTCCAGTTTAGAGTATGGGCCGTTCAGACCCATGACTGTGTGGCTCATGAGAGCCATGGCTCTCACCGCTCTGCTGTGCATTTGAGAAACTACTTCAAAATCACCCAGAGGCACACATCACTTGTGTCACCACTGAATTGTCTGAAGGGAACTCAAGGTACTTCTATACCTACCACAGCTCTTCATGAAATGTCTGCCCAGCCCCCACCCAGGCCAGCTCCCTTTGGCCCCTCCCCCCTGCAGAATGTCTGGGTCCAACATTCCACTGGGGTTTACATTTAAACTTGTCCCAGCTTGGCTCAGTTGGACCCTGAGCATCTGTTACAGACAGGTCACTCTCTGGGTCCTCTACTGACGTTTCCCACTGTGGAGACTGTGAGACACTGTGACCAGTGGTCCTGACCTTTGGAAGGAGGTGAGCCTGGAGGGGTTTGTTATCTGAGAAACAGTCACCCCCCCCAACCCTTGGGAGTTAGAATGGAGTACTTCCCCTATGGTTAACTCACTGAGCAGAAGTAAGGGAAGGAAAGAGCCTTAGAGGATGCACTTAACATGGCCCAGGAAGCCCCAGGAAGACTGATACAGCTCATGGGGAGGAGGGCTCCTAAGACCCAGGTCCATACTACTCAGCGGAAGTACACTGGGTCAGCAGAAGGGAGAGAGGCCAAGGGATCGATTCCTTATACAATGGACACAGGTCACTGCATGGTTTTTTAGGCAGTCACAGATGGTGTCACAGTGGTGGTCAGTTAGGGCTCCCTGGAGTCCAGATGCTGAGCCCTGTGTCCATTCTTCAGGCACAGGGAAGCTGCCTGGGATGTCATTTTGAGAGGATTGAGTGAGAGTCTCAAATCATAACTGGGCAGTGGTGAGAAGTGTTTTTAGCTAGAAAACTGCCCAGTGGGATTCTCAATGACCACAAATGCAGTGTGATACACTCTCTGTGGGTGGGGCTGCAGGTTACTCCAACTGCCACAGCCCAGGGTCCCTCGCCAACTTCCTGCAAAGGAAAACTTCTCCTTCCATTCAGACAGTCGGTGTCCTTGATTCTTGAAGGGCAGGGAACCCAGGAAATCTCAACCAACATAGATTTGGGCCTCTGGGGGTCTTCTGAATCGTTATCTCTGAATGTAGCCTCAGCTCATTTTTTTTCAAATCAACAGGAAGACTTTGATTATCTTCCTGATTTGGTTGGTACTCCATGAAAAGGGAGCACCTGTGGGGTGTTCTTCATTTTCCAGGATCAGGATTGAAGATGACTGGGTTCTTATGAAGACAGGAAGGAGAGTGGCACACAGGAAGGGGCCCCACACGTATTGTCATTGGAACTTAGGCAGGTGTTCTGAATAATATGTGCAAGTGTGGTGCATCTCCCATTCCTTGACTACACTCTGGAGAACCTCCTGGTGGACGCTAGTAGCAGCTGGCACAGGCCTGATCCTCTGTGACACTTTCCTTTCCATCATTGAGAGCTCAAATGAAAAGGACCTCAGAATGTTTCCAATTCCCAGGCCGAATAAAAACATGATCAGTGGCTGTGAAAAATCTCTGGAAAACCCCAATCCTCAATATCCCATCAACTTCATAAACCTCAGTGGCCTTTGCTGGTCAGCCCAGGAGAGGATCTCGGATTTT
>NW_026008099.1:0-3778 GCF_001458135.2 Marmota marmota marmota | reverse complement strand
TTTTTTTTTCTTTTGTCTAAGCCATCCTTTATGTGCTGTTTTGTGTTAGGACAGTCATAAGACCCGAATAAATGAGAATACCTGAGAATTAGCTTCCATCTGCCAATCACTTGCTCCCAGCTTTTGAGCATAGGTTTAGGTCTTATCTGTTTCTCATATTTGTAGGTAACAACGAAAAGAAACATGAAGGCTTATACATCACTTAAGAAGAGAACCTTTTGCCTGGCGTGGTGGTGTACTCTTGTAATCCCAGCAGCTTGGGAGGCTGAGGCAAGAGGATTGCGATTCAAAGCCAGCCTCAGCCAAAGCGAGGTGCTAAGCAATTCAGTGAGACCCTATCTCTAAATCGAATACAAAAACGTCCTGAGGATGTGGCTCAGTGATTCAGTGCCCCTGACTTCAATCACCGATACCCCCATGCCCCCCACAAAAAGAAAGAGACCTTTCTCATTAATGTAGCAAATCATGCTACTATTAGCATGAATAAGATAGGTTGTTGCATAGCAAAATACTGTTTTCTAGCAATTTAAGTATTTAGCAATTATAAATAAACCAAAATAACAAATTGTTAAATACAGATGTGTTGTCCTTTTGTGTTGACATAGTTTTATAATGACAATAATTTAAAAAATATATTCACTTGTGGTTTTTGTATGATTTAAATAGCCAACAGCCAAAATTAGTCTATTTATTGTTGTGCAGATATTAGCATTCTGATGACAAGCTGGCAAAATCATCAGATCTTAGTCTTTTGAACTGAGAACACAAGCGTCTCCTTGGAGTTTGATTTCTATCAGTCACAGAGCAGGAGTTTAGTCTCACAGGTTGAACTGTGATGCTCACAGTGCATCAGATTTTGAGTTACCATAGTGCTCATGTGTTCTTTAATACACAAACATTTTTTGTGCGACTGTGGTTTTCCTGGCCCTGTTTTGTGTTTGCCATCTGGGAGACCCTCTGAAGTATAGGGAACAGGGGAAAGGCCAGTGTTTTAGTCAGCTTTTTTTGCTACTGTGACTAAAAGACCCAGCAAGAATAATTTTAGAAGAGGAAAAGTTTATTTTGGGACTCACCGTTCAGAGCCCCCAAAGGGTTCTGTCTTAGTCCATAGATGGCCAACTCCATGGCTCTGGGCCTGAGATAAGGAAGAACTTCATAGTGGAAAGGTATGACGGATGAAAGTAGCTCGGGACAAGGAAGTAGAAAGCAGAGAGAGAGAGAGAGAGAGAGAGAGAGAGAGAGAGAGAGCTCCCCAACAAAACATAAACCCCAAATACATGCCTCCATCGACCCACCTCCCTCAGCCACAGCCTACCTGCCCAGTTTGATCCCTGTCCGTTAATTAATGCACTGATTAGGTTAAGGATCTCATAACACAATCATTTCTCCTCCAAACTTTCTTGCATTTTCTCACATATGAGCTTTTGGGGGACACCTCATATCTAAAGCATAACAGTTAACCTTTACCTGCCCATGTCTGAGGATGTATAGTGGATTGATGAATGTCTCCCCAAAGATCATGTTCACCCAGAACATCAGGGTTATTTGGAAATAAACCATCTTGGATTAAAGTGGGTCTTAAATCCAATAACTGTGTCCTTACAGGAAAGGACATTGACACATGCACAAGGGGAAGAAGGCCGCTTAGAAAGGCAGAGAACAGACTGAGTTTGTCAAAACCGCAGAAACTTGTGGGGCCGGCAGAAACGCAAGGTAGCTTTCCTCCCTAGAACCTCTGGAGGGAGCATGGCCTGTTGACACCTTCACTTCAGAATTCTGGCCTCTGGAACTGTGAGAGAAAACTTTTCTATTATTTTAAGGTATCTTGTTTGTGGGTACTGTGTCACAGTAGCCCTACAAAAGTAACACACCGTGGTGATGTTGGATTTCCTCTGACACTGACTGCTATCTTTCAGTGATCAGTAAAAATAATCCAAGGAATGTTTCTCTTTCCATGTTCTGTAGTAATTGTTATTTTAGCATAATGAAATACTTCTATAGGTTAATTGGGTTTAATCAAAAGTCAACTTTTCAAAAAAGATAAAAGAATTTTAAAACAGAGAGAAAGGAGAAAATTGATCATTTCAATCATGTTAGCAAATGATTTGTTGTCTCTCAAGGAGCATATTTCCCATTCAAAATGAACTTCAGATCTGAAATATGAATCTGTGATTATCTAGTCTCTTCAGGCCTCTCACAGTGTAAACATCCATCAATCATCTATCTATCTAATAGGACATGGTTCCTACATACAAACAAATTAATACACCTATGATTAAACAAAGAGACAAAAATCTGTTCCAGTACTGGGGAGTGGGGGACTCCTGCTGCACTGGTTAGTCACTACTGTGAAATCCAGAAACAGTGTATCACTGCAATAGCCCTTACCTATAGGAGGTGTGTTCCAAGACCTAAAATGGATTCCTGAAACCTCAGATAGTATAAAATCCTACATATACCATTTTTTTTCCTTATATGCCCTGCAGCATAGCTACCTTGTACCAGAGTGAATCTGTTTTCCATGTTTTCTGCCCTAGTACCTTCTTTGTATCATTACTCTTGCGCTTTGGGATCATTATTAAATAAAGTTACTTAATATTGTATTACTGTGTTACCTGTACATGAACATTGTGATACTGTGACAGTGTGACAACTGAGGTAGCTACTAAATGATTAACAGGTGGGTGGCGTATACATTGTGAGTTCAGTGGACAAAGGAATGATCCATGCCCCAGGAGACACAGAATGGGATGGTGGGAGATTTTATAAGGCTACTCAGAAAGCATACAATTTTAAACTTATGAATTACATATTTCTGGAATGTTCCTTTTACTATTTTTGGATGGCAATTGACTGTGGGTAACTGAGTTAAGGAAAGCAAAACTACAAATAAAAAGGTGTTAATGTACTATGCAGTTTAGGAGCTATCACATTCTGTACCTACTCTGTGAGCATTAAATACTTATTTCCAAGCTAACTGATATGGTATAATCCTAAGATTCAGGCCCTTATATACTATGTCACTGATGTTGGTCAAGTTGATTAATAGTTATTTCCAAACTGTCACTGTATTATGAGAATAGATTTTTTTTTTTTAAATAGTTATGTTTCTTTCTTCCAACTATTTTAAGCCATAATGTTTATAGGGGGAAAATGTGAGAAAAAATTCCTCATAAATGTGTGAAAAAAATCTTATACCTTATAAATTTTTACAAAATTGCCTTGTAATATTTTTGGTTATGTTTTAATTTCCTTTTGTTTGGAAAGAGAGAGAGAGAGAGAGAGAGAGATTATGCTTTGAAGAACCTATATGTTGGACTAATGAAGGTGGATAGCCTAATTACAGCTCTTGAGCCAGTGTTCCCTATTCATCTTTGGAGAGGTAAATATGGGCATACACATGGAAATCTCAAGATGCAGAAGAGGCAAAATCACCAGTATCTTCTAAAGGTCCTTTAAGAATACTGAATATGCAAATGATATATCATTTTCTTAATGTTCATAATATTGGACATTAAGATTATATTGTTTGAAATCCAAGAATCCTAAGCTGGAATATGTTCTACAGCTTAGTGAGTGCTTGACATTGGGGGAAATAGTTAATATCTTGAGGTCTCAAAATAGCAATTGCTCATGGAATTTTTATGAGTAAGCTAGCTTCTATAAAGTGACTAGTACAGTGACTGATATATAATAGACCCTGATCAAATGGAAACTACTATTCTTCACCATATTTCTCAAAAAGTATATATATATATATATATATATATATATATAT
>NW_026008098.1:0-3779 GCF_001458135.2 Marmota marmota marmota | reverse complement strand
TATATATATATATAAAAGAGGTCAGTTGATCCAGGTATAATAATATGAATACCTGGAAACCAGTCACTATGCCAGAGATACAAACCACGTAAGAAGATAACATCTTCCATTTATGTTTCCAAGTAAATGAATGGTTGGGGAGGGAGGAACAGATTCCCAAGGATAATGCTGCTAGCTCAGACATGGCCCCTGGGGAAATTAGTATAATCCAAGAAATAGACCTATTTTTGCATAAGGTGAGCACTAGATTGGAAACTCCTGAGAAGCAGTCCATGTCTCATCAGGCCTGATGCAGAGTAGTCACTCAGTAAACCTTTTAAAATCTCATAGTCTTTAGGACTGATGTTTCCCTGATTACACTGTTTTCTGTCATAATGCATGTTGTAATCCAAGAACGATTGTTCTCCAGTCATTTAATTTAAGTTACTCTTTTGGCAAGATTATATTTAAATTCCCTCGGGGTATCTTCTAACAAATTCGTTTTTATGAGTTTCAGATTAATGAATACTAGAAGCTAAGACAGTGCTAAAAAACATATACTTTTTTAAGAGTTAAATTGTAAGCTGCAACACAAAGGGTACTTTTATGTATCACTGGAAAGGCACAACATGCAATTTTTGTGAAATAAAACTCTTGATCAAAAGATTTTGCAGCTATCATAAATTGTATACGTGTATGCAAAACACTTAGGCTCCTTTACAATCTGGCTCCCATTGTCTACTAGCTCCAGTGACTCAAATGAGCTAGGATATTCTTCTTCTGTGTCTCTGCCTCCTTTTTGTGTGTTTTTCCTGGTTCCAGTGCCTTTCTAAATGCTATTCAGTCTTACCTTCTTATCTTCAGGAATATGAAATCTTCCTTGGCCAGTTTACACCAACAGGAATCTCTTTTTCTAATGCCATGAAAACAACATTATTGTGAGAATGACTTATTTGACCTTTATTTAATTGTTTCTTTCAAAAATTCTTGAAAAAAGAGACAAAGTTATTTTTTCAATATATATTATTTCCTCCCCAATAAATAATATCTAAATTACTTGACAACAAATATAACATGTGTTTCCATCCTCAAATGTTTAACAATTATGTACAGAGTAAGCATTCAGTAAATGATTGTTGACTAACATAGTAATATATTTGATAGAACCTTAAGTAATTGAAAACAGCACAAATGTTTTGTATAAAGAACAGTCAACCATCCCAGTCAATAGCCCTTTCTTTCCTGTGTAAATTCCAGTGTGTATATTCTTTTTATTTAGGTAGTAAATATCTTTATCTTCATGATATTATGTACATGTTACCTATTCATGATACTTGAATCTGCATCTATATATTTGAATGTGACAATTTATGAAAGTAACACATTTCAGTTTTTAAACAACATCATACTGACTTTTTTCTTATTAAGTTTCAATCTTCGTATTTTGCACATGGGAATGCAACCTTCCTACTATGATTCTGCCTAATTAGAACTAAGCATACCAATTAAAAGGAGAATTGATCACTTTGAAATATATGATAGACTGTCACTGGTGTGATAAAGGACAGGAACAGAAGGAGAGAAAATCTATACACAAGGAATTGCATATAATTTCACATAAAAATGAAAATTCAGTGTAATTTTCTATAAATAAAGTCATTACCTCTATAAAAATTGATCCAAGAGTCACTAGATATTAAAGTTTTTATTAAGTTGGAACCTTCTGGCTGCATTAAAATTTTTGATAAAAATCTTCTTGACTCTAAGAATTATCTGTTAGAGATGCTCATATTGGTACAATATTTTATTGGTGCATGAGGAATCCAATTTCCAGGTTCATTACCCAAAACAACATAGAAATTTGAAACAAGAACATATCTTAGTGCTTGAACTATAGATCAAACTATAATTCATACACCCTATTCCCTCATGGATTATTACGATAAGAAGAAAGAAAAAGAAAAAAGGCAATTTTTCTGCCCACTTGATCGATGTTCCATTTGACCTCTGTAATGCCCTCTTGCCATAACCTTTTAAATACCATCTGCTCTTTTTGTGAAGAGTGTGATGGGAAGGAGTCACTTCCAGACAGCAATTGATTATAAGAACATTAATCAAGGGCATGGATTATCTGTAGCATGACACTATGTGCTGTAGTTAAGCAATCTGGCCTTCAATATGATTGGAAAGGCTAATCCTGATGTGGAAGCTTAAAACGAACTCACTACCACATGTTTAAGGAGAGCAGAGCAAATAATGCCTGCACATTTATTGGAATCTATGATAAATTTCAGCAATTTTAGGGCTAATTTGTTTATCCAGCCTAATGGGATTGAATTCATTATAATATGTGCTCATAAAATGCTAATACATAGCTCATGTTTGTTCTAATCACAGAGCACAGACAGAGCCGTGGAGTCTTTGCTTAGGACTTGAAAAATCGTGGCAGTTTCTAGTACAGTATAATTTGAATAACACATATAGATGAATTTTCCATTTATATTTCTCAGTAATTAACATATTCTAAAATGGATTTTAGCTCCTAGGAAAAACAATTCTACAAATATATATAAGAAGAAGAAACTTTTTTTTACTTTAATATAGATATTAGAAAATTAAAATTTTTAATTTTCATATACCTTTCTGCATATATAATTTTTTAATTCACTAATAGTCTAAACTACTGTTAAAAGTAGAGTAGATCTTCTAAAAAAAAAATCACCCTACCATTGAAAAGTAAGAGGCAGTTTATCTAAAGAGATGAAACAAACAAAAAGAACAGAGTGTTTTTTGAAAGAACAAGCATTTAAATACTGAGCAAAAATTAAAACAACAAAGAATTTTTATAGAATCATGAAAATATTATTTTTTATTTATTAAGCAGTTTGAAAAAGATGCACTATTTTTCAATGATTACACAATTTTAAACCTTATATCAATCCCCAAATTCACTAAAAGTAAATTTTTTCTTCAGGGTAATTTTTGATATTATTTTTTTTCCTTCAACATTATATGTACATAGCTAAAAGGCAAATAGCATTAAAAGGGTAATAAATTACATGATTCATTGATTTCAGTGACAAGGAAAAGAAAACAATATGGCTGACATAAGCAGAACAAAAATTTATGTGAAGTTCCTAGGAACATCAGTGCATTGTTGCAAAAGCTGGTGAGTCCTATTAGAGTACATGTGATCATCTAGAGAGGACAAAAACAGTAACTACAAATGAGCTCAAGAGCCCAAAAAGTCATTTTAAATTATCACTCTCTTTTATTACCCAAGGCATTGTCACTGGTCGCAGGACTGTTGCTACTGATGGCAGCTTCTTCCAGTCATGAATATGCACTCATCTTCAGCTTAACTCCATTGCACACACTCCAGAAGTGAACAGTCAGGAAGAGGAGCATTTGCTCCCTCCATTCCAATCTCCCATCTACTTTGGGCTGTATTTGGACTTTTGGGGTGATAGCAATGTTTTGTTCTGTTTTAATTAACCTTGTTTTTTATTTGCTGTATCTTGGGGAAAATTTCTTTGTCCTTTTTTTTTTTAGTTAGCTTTTTGGTCACTGTGACCAGATCACTAAGAGAAGGGAAAGTTTATTTGGGGCTTATACTTTCAGAGGTCTCAGTTCATAGATTGCAGACTCCATTGTGCTAGGCCTAAGGCAGCACATTTTAGGCAAAGGGCCCAAAGGAAAAAATCGTGACAGCTCATGGCAGAGTCAGGAAGCAGAAAGAGAGAGAGAGAGAGAGAGAGAGAGAGAGAGAGAGAGAGAGAGAGAAGAAGAAGAAGAAGAAG
>NW_026008097.1:0-3781 GCF_001458135.2 Marmota marmota marmota | reverse complement strand
GGGGTGGGGTAGAACAAGCTCAAAATCTCATTACCGGTTTTTAATAATATTCCAGAAGCAGGAAAACATTACCTTAACCAACTAGTGAAAGTTAACAACAAACCTGGGCAAATTGCCATCATGTGTCTCTCAATGTGATACTAATTACATTCTCTTTGTTACTGTCAGAAAGGAATAAGCCAAACTAATTTAGGAAAAACAATAAATAAAAGTATAAAAAACCCTGCACTTTACTCTTCCTAACTCTTAATGTCATCAGAAACAAGGGCTGGGGATGTGGTTCAGTGGTTAAGCACCCCTAGTTTAATCCCCAGTAGCAATTAAAAAAAAAAAGAAACAAACAAACAAACAAACAAACAAGGGCTGAGGAACTATTCCCAATGAAAAATATTGAAGAAACAAAACCAAACATACTATGTTATTTTAGACTGGGTCCTGAATGAGAAAAAAATATATATTAAAAAGGAGTTATTGGCACAAGAAAATTTTTACATTAATTATAAATTAGATAACATTATATAAAAATATCAAAATTCCCTGAGTGTTATAATATGGTTATATAAAGAATTTCTTTATTCTTTGGAAATACATTCTATATTCAAAGCATGTACACACTCAATATATACAATATGTATGCAATACATGCTATACATTCAAACATGAATGTCTGTATTTTAATCTCAAATGTTTAGTATATAACATATATGTGGCATGTAATGAGAGCAAAGAAAAAAATGTATTAAATGTTAATTTGGAAATCTAAGCAAACAATTTCCTGGAGGAGAGTTCACTATTCTACACTTGAAGCTTTTCTATAGATCTCAAAATTTTCAACGTAAAATTATAAAAATGAAATACAAACTTGAGATATTCCAGGACATAAAGATCATTTTCAAAAAGATAATGTAAAAAAGAAAAAGTCTTCAGAATATATTACCTGGGTTCTTTCAGCAAGGGGATGATCAGAAGAGTGCAATGAGTCTTTAGGCCGAGATTCTATAGTATTAGAAGGTCCATCTCCAATAAATTCACCTTTCTGTACACTTTCCTCAGGTAAAAGACATACATTTTCCTTATCACTGTCATCCTTTGACCTTATCAGTTCTGTTATTAATGAAACCTTTGGCATCACTGCTGTTGATCGAGAACGAACAGGCCTTCCTCTCTGAACAGTTTCCCACCCTTCAGCATCTTTCCGTTCTATGCAATTAAGAGAAGAAAATAAATCAGAATTTTGTTTTTCTACTTAACAAGTTCAACATAAAAATTTTTACTTCATTACATATATTTAAAACTTTCATAATTCCATGTCGTACTGTACATATTATAATGATTCAAATATATTTTATACTATATATTTACATACCCTTGCTACATACTCATTCACAAAAGTTAATGAATGGCTTGTGACTTTTCAAAATTTCTTTAGATGATAAAATATTTCAAAATCTACAAAAATAGAAATATTTTCCAATTTTATTTCTATTAAGTATAACTAATATGCAAAAAGACATTAAGTATTACACAAGATATATATCTTAATATATGTATAAACATAATTACTCTCTTTTACGAACAGCAAAACTAAGATTCAGATTAAGACTAAAGTAAGGCCATACAACTGTTTAATAATAAGCATTTAAATGATGTAAATTCCAAGTACTTTATATATAATAATCTTTTAATCTTCACAAGTCATAAGGTCAATACTATCATCCCATTTTAGCTATAAGGAAACAAGACAAACAAAATAATTGGTCTAAGATCATATACCTAGAAAAGGTAAAGCCAAGATACAAGTCTAGGCACACTGGTTCTGGTTTTCATGCTCCTGTCAACTATGCAAAAATTGCCTCTCCAACTGGGCATGGTGGCACACGCCTATAATCCCAGCAGCTCAGGAGGCTGAGGCAGGGGGATTGCAAATTCAAAGCCACCCTCAGCAACTTAGTGAAGTCCTAAGCAATTTAGTTACCTGTCTCAAAATAAAAAGTCCCCATCTTAAAATAAAAAATACAAAGGGCTAAGGATATGGCTCAGTAGTTAAGCTCCTGGTACTTAAAAAAAGAAAAGAAAACCCTTCCACCCCTTTAAGAATCCAGACATAACTCTAAGGCCCAAGTTCTTTTCTCTATCTCAGCAATAATAAAATACCATAAGGGATCATAAAACTAAGTCAGTTTTACAATATTATATATAATTCACCATCAACAAAAAAAATGTGAAGTAAATAAGCCAATATTCTGCTCAGGCTCTCATACAAATCAGCAGGGCCCCCAAGAAATCTAACTTTCTGCTGCAATCACCATTAATGAGGCAGAAAAGGAGGAGGAAGCCAGGTTTGATTGGCATTTATATTTCCACTTCCAGTATCCTGATCCCAGCAGAAAGCTAAGATTCCAAACCAATTTACAGCAGCAAAAGGACATGAGTTAGACCTCCTTCCACTTCTCCCTTCTGTATTGTCAACAGGGCAGTCAGGGACCTAAGTAAGAGCCAAGACTGTGGTGCAAGCCAGGGCCCCTCTTTTGTTGGAAAGGTGTCACACAGTGCAAGAACATATTCAAGAATCTGAGACAATAACTAAAGAGATAATATTTGAGTCAACAGAGTCCCAGAAAGAGATCAAAGGTTTGAAAGGGTATTTAAAGAAATAATGGCTAAACACAACTACAAACTCAAGAATTAAATGAATTCCAAAACAGCCCAAACTAAAAGAAGCCCATGCTAAGACATATAATAATTAAATGTATAAAAACTGAGCATCATAAACCTTTGGAAACTAAAGATGAAGAAAAAATATTGATAGCCATCAGGGAGAAAAGTTTATTACCTATTTCTTAAAAAATCAATTCTTGGGCTGGGAATGTGGCTCAAGAGGTAGCGCGCTCGCCTGGCATGCTGGGTTCAATCCTCAGCACCACATAAAAATAAAATAAAGATGTTGTGTCTAGCGAAAACTAAAAAATAAATTTTAAAAAAAATTCTCTCTCTCTCTCTCTCTTTTTAAAAAAAATCAATTCTAATGACAGCATATTTCTCATCTTAAACAATGAAGGACAGAAGGAAGCGGCACATTTCTAAAGGACTGAAAGGATTACCAATCATGAATTTTATCTGATGAAAATATCCTTCAGAAAAGGGAAATAAAAGCATTTTCAAATAGAGGAAAACTAAGAGAATATATCACAGGGAAAACTATCCTTAAAGAATGACCCTGCACTGTGTGAGTGTATCTTTTCCCCTCACATCCTTGCCAACACTTATTTTGCTTGTATTTTTGATAATTGCCATTCTGGCTGGAGATGAAATTTTAGAGTAGTTTTGAATTGCATTTCTCTAACTGCTAGAGATGATAAACATCTTTTCATGTGTTTATTGGTCGACTGTATTTCTTATTCTGTGAAGTTCTTGTTCAGATCCTTAGCCCATTTATTGATTGAGTTATTTTGGGGTTTTTTTTTTTTTTTTAGGTGTTAAGTTTTTTGATCTTTCTTCATGTATCATGAAGAATAGTTCTCTTATCTGAGGTGTGTGTGCTAAAGATTTCCACTATGGAAATGCAGTATGGAGATTCCTCAGAAAACTTGGAATGGAACTACCATTTAACCCAGCTATTCCACTTCTCAGTTTATTCCCAAAGGACTTAAAATCAATGTACAGTGACACAGCCATATCAATATTTATAGCAGCTCAATTCACAATAGCTAAACTATTCAACAGATGCCCGTCAACAGATGAATGGATGAGGAAAAATATGGTACATATACCCAAATGGCTT
>NW_026008096.1:0-3781 GCF_001458135.2 Marmota marmota marmota | reverse complement strand
GATATTATATAAGTTCTCTAACTAGATCTTTTGTCCATATGTTTGATTTAATTGCATCCAACTTCCTTCATGGTCAGATAAGTGCTAATGGAAGGATGAGAACTAAGTAATGATGTTCTAGAAGACAATGTAATGAATAATGTGAGTGAGCCCTTTGTCCTATGGTTTATGGAGAGGCCTAAATGCCATGGCAATGAAAATGTCTGTTACTATGGCCAAAAACAATTTGTCCCAATAAAATTGGGAAAAGATTAAAAATCTTCTGATGAGTGTTTGGCAAAGTAATAATAATCCAGATTATTGTGTTGACAGTTATGAAGATAATATGTTTTCTACTAATTCTTTTTGTGTTTCAATAGCAGATTGTGATGACCTTGGACCAAGAGCCAAGTGAGTGAAAGAAAATTTCCCAGTTACATTCCTTTTTTTAATATTAAGAAAGGGGGAATATGTGGGAGGCCAACCTTACGGGTGACTGAGTTACACTCCCCAGCTGGGTGCTGAGGCGCTCAGTCACAGAAATGGGTGTGTCTTGCTACAGCCCCATGGGTGAAGCTATGCTCACCTGTTCCTTTGTAATATAACCCCTTGCCCTGTTTAGGATAGAATCTTCCATGGAAGTGCCTTGTGTGTGTCCCCTCCTCTTACTGTGCCCTTGGGTGTGGCCTACCCAGGTGTCAACCTGCTGACAGTGGACATCATGAAGATAGACTCAGCCCCTGAAACCTGACCCCTTGCCTCATTTGAATAGCTTCTCCTCAATAAAAGGGGTCAGCGCGTGCTCTCGCTCTCTCTCTTTCTGCGGACCCTTAAGGTCAGAGGAGCCGTCACAGCAACCCCAAAGAAAAAGGTATTTGTGTCTCTTGTGTGGTTATTTCATGCAGCCCAGTTAGCCCAGTTTAACTAGAGTGACCCCTGAGCCTTTTAGTCGCGAGAACAGAAACCCGGCACTCACCCATTGTTGGTGGTATTGCAGATTGGTGCAACCACTCCGGAAAGCAGTATGGAGACTCCTTAGAAAACTGGAAATGGAACCACCATTTGACCCAGCTATGCCACTTCTCGATTTATATCCAAAGTCTTAAAGATCAGCACACTACAGTGACTCAGCCACAAAAATGTTTCTAGCAACTCAATTCACAATAGCTCAACTATGAAATCAGCCTAGTTGCCCACACACACACATACACACACACGGAGATTGAAGAGGGAAAAAAATAAAAGTCTATTGGATTAGATAAAGGGAAATTATGGGAAGGGAGGGGAATGGTATAGGAAAGAGAGTAAACTGAATGGGACACATCTTTATGTTCATATATAACTACAGACCTGGGTAACTCCACATCATGTACAACTAAAAGACTGGGATCCTATTCAGAATAAGTTACACTCCATGTATGTATAACGTGTCCAATATACTCTAGTGTCACGGAACACACAGAAATGCAAATACTGAAAATACTCAAATTATCAGGGCAAAAAACAAGAGGGAATTTTGGGGATCTTGAGAGAGGAAAGATGTCTTAGAATCATAGTGAAGGTACAATCAGAAACCACTTTTGAAATTTTTTATTTTTTATTTTATTTTCTTGGTATGGAGGATTGAACCTATGGGCACTTAACCACTGATCCACATGCCCAGCTCTTCTTTATATTTTATTTAGAGACAAGATCTCACTGAGTTGCTTCAGGCCTCACTAAGTTGCCAAGGCTGGTTTGAAACTCGCAGTCCTCCTGCGCCAGCCTCCTTAGCTGCTGGGATGACAGGCATGAACCACTACACCAGCAAGAACAGAAAATTTGATAAAGAGTACCTCATCAAATTGATAAGAATTTTCTCTTCAAACTCCATAAAGAATGTGAAAACAGTCTCTAGATTGAAGCATTCCAAAATCTATGAATACATCAATATAACATGATTTTCCTAATGAATGTTTTCCAAAGGTTATTGATATGCTGTGTGCAAATACCCCCATCTCTGAAATCTGGGGGATCTTAGAGTAGGTCTCCACTTGCTGCTCAGGTGACACAATCTGAGGCTAACAGGGGACCCTAAGAACTCTGCAGCCGTGTGTACCTGCAAGAGCCCGACAGGGGGCGCCCTTCCCACACACTTCACCCTTCTCCTGCAGGATTTTTTAATTGGAGGAGGAATGATGGGGTCTGACTGTCATTTATGCTTTCACTGCAAGTGAGGATACAGAACAACTCCAAAGCTGAAACCAAGCCTCTTGTGGAGAAGACATCAGGAAGCTAGACTCAGCCTCCTGAAACCTGATCCCTGGCCTCATTTGAATGGCTTCTCCTCAATAAAAGGGTTCAGCCTGTGTGTGTGTGTGTGTGTGTGTGTGTATTTTCTGAACCTCCTACCAGATCAGACGGCTGTAACTCGGGGATGCATTTGCTTATCGCAGAAACAAAGCCATCCATGTTCCTGGGATGACTCCCAAAATCCTTCTTCTTGTTCCTGACTATATAATTACAAGAAAGAAATAAATGTATACACAAGGATCATCAGCTACATCACGTGACATCACATGCAAGCATGCACTCCTAGTTAAAAACAAATTGAAATGGATCCAAAATATCTTAAGAACCACGTGGTTACATAAATTTAATCAATTATACTGTGTTAATTATAGGTTATGCCCTTATCTACAGAAATATCCAAGGACTTTAACTATATTTTCATTGATATTTCTTTTCTTTTCTTTTTTTAAATATTTTTTTAAGTTGTTGATGGGCCTTTACTTTTTTTATTTATTTGTATGCAGTGCCAAGAATCGAACCCAGTACCTCATGCATGCGAGGCAAGCGGGCTACCACTGAACCCCAACCCCAGCCCTCATTGATATTTCTTTTTATCAAGGTACAAAGTTAATTATTTTTCAGATATTATTTTCACAAATTATTTCAAAGTGTAACCAGGAAAAATTCTAAAAGGAATTTCAACAGAGGACAAGCATACACTGGAGGCCCTAAGAAGAAAGAAATCATCTTTGGGTAAACCAAGATCTTTATATTCTAGATTTTTATGATAAAAATATTTTCCTAAATAGAAATATTTTTATAATATTAATTAGACAGGTAATATAGAAATGTAAAAAAAAATAGATTTATATGTACTTGACTGACTAAAAGTTTTAACTGATTAATTCAAGGATATTTCAGGCTATTTCCCTGATTTTACTCTGTGTGCTGACACTGAGCTAATATTTCTGTTCATATTTTGACATGATAAAGAGCTATTAAAATATTAAGTTTAATTCCTTTAAGCAAGGTCTTTATTGCCTAATGAATCTTATTGTTTAAGGCAAGGATTAATTTGGGTGAATAAATTCACATCCTTGATTAAACACTAAATACATTAAACTGCTGACTTAGATTCTAATTTTTACAATTCTCCTTGGAGACTAAATTTGATTGATTCAAAGACTGTCCATTCTTGTATATTTTGATTGTTGAATCATTTTGAGAACTGGGAATTTTATTAGGACTGAGGTTCTCCAAATTAAAGTTGTATGTTAGTTTTTTTTTTTTTTTGTGATTTTACTTTTTTTTTTTAAATTTTTTATTGTTGGCTGTTCAAAACATTACATAATTCTTGATATATCATATTTCACACTTTGATTCAAGTGGGTTATGAGCTCCCATTTTTACCCCATATACAGATTGCAGAATCACATCAGTTACACATCCATTGATTTACATATTGCCATACTAGTGTCTGTTGTGTTCTGCTGCCTTTCCTATCCTCTACTATCCCCCCTCCCCTCCCCTC
>NW_026008095.1:0-3781 GCF_001458135.2 Marmota marmota marmota | reverse complement strand
TGGTACCTAGGTTTGAGTGCTTGGCCCATGCCATGCCTTTTGGAGGCAGCCTTGGCAACTTTAAGGGAGACACCCTCTGGCCTTTGGACTTCTGTCTTCACACATAGGAGAGGGTTCTACCCAGAGTGGGCCTTAAATTTTCCTGGCAGGTGCCAGAGCCTGTCAATCCCTCTACTTTTTTTGGCCCAGGAGGTGAGTAGAAAGGAATTTCAGGGTTTGGGTGGAAGACAGCAGGGCATAGTGTTCTCATGTTGGTGTTATTGACAGATGGCTGCCTTGAAAACACATGGTCCAGGACAGATGTCTTCCTGATTACTCGAAGGCACATTGCCCTGCTTGGGTGCTGGGGGCAGAGTCCAGCACAAAGTTCTCACTAATACTACATCAAGTACAATTAAAATCAGCAAAATAATAGATGGAGCAAAGAAAAGAAACTTAAATGTAAAACAAAAACTGTTAGTTTTAATATGAAGAAGTGATTGACTACAGTGGTGATCCGGTGTTATAGTAAAGCTTTGTCCTGGGGTTTCATAAATGGACTTCCAGACCACTCACATATAATCAAATCAAGCCTCTATTGAGTACAAGGGCACTCCTTATAAGCCTGGAAACCACAAAAGGGATGATCAGGAATCCAGTTAATGCAAACCAACCAGGTTACAGAAGGGGGAGAGTGCAGTCAAGTGGTGGGAAGCCTAAACAATCAGAGTTACCCAATCACCCCAGTTACAGAAACAGAGCCCTGTTGCTCTAGTTTCAGAAACAATACCCTGTTAGGTATTCCATGTTCTTAAAGATTTCTATAGCAAAAGGAAAGAACATCTTGCCCCCGTCATAACTCTTCTACTTGGCAAGGTTGTTTTACAGAAGGGAGTCACAAAACAAAATGGAAAAATAATTTAAAAGGAAAAATATTTTACAGTGTCTACTTAATGCAGTTCATGCCATGTTAGAAAATACAATTGCACTTTATATGATGTCAATTAATATGTAAAGACTCTTTCCTATATTCTATCGAGTGTCACTGGTTAATGCAATTCTGAGGGCCCTCTTACTGTGGTTGTAACCTATGGAGGCCTCCTGCTGGCTTGTCTCTTCAGGTTTTTCTATGCTCTAAGTTGTTGGAGCACATGCTGCAATGGACTCTGTTGCTTCTGTTGTGTGAGGGTCCTCTAATGTAATCAGAAAGGGAAGTTCAATCTCCAGTTCCAATTAGAGAGGAGAGTAGAGCTCACTTTTAGCCATCCATGTAACATATGTTAACATTTCATTAACATATGTTGACAACTTACTATTGATCTCTAAAACTATGTTCAATAGTGAGAAAAGTGAGAAATAAATAAAATACAGTAGTGATGAACCCAGCCTAATTCCATTTTAAGGTTGGGAGTCATCTCATCACAAAGTAATGAAAAGTTAGTTACTGTTTTACTATAAAATCATAAGATTTCTCTTTGGCCTGACGCTCTGTTGTATAAAGTTGTTTGGAATTCCTGCCCATGCTCTGAACTCACCCATGCCTGGCTCTCCTTGATCTGATAACAACCCTTCCTAAAACCTGAGCAGTGCCTCATAATTCTGATGTTAGAATCTCAATTTACTGTCTACCTTGAAATGTTAAGCCATGTAGATCATTAACCTGATCATTAACATCAGCCTTTGTATTACATTTGCCAGATTCCTGTTAGCTGTAAGTTACCACAACACTCCATTTGTAATTTTTTGTGCTATAAAAACCTTTTCTTTCCTGTGAGTTGTTGCTGTTCTCTGACTGGCTTTTGGGGTGAGATAGTCACTGGCCAGCTCTCTTGTGTACACAATATAAGCTTTCTTTAATTTGATGTAAAATTGGAGTCAGTGATCTTTTCTTTGTGTTGTGGTTCAAATAGTAGCTGAATCCTTATGCATTAGTCAAACAATGAACACTACTCAATGTATTGGAAGGGGATGAAAAAGAAAATACAAAGGAAACAAGTGAGAAAGGGAAGGAAGACCACAGAAAAAATGAGAGGAAGCAGATTGAAGGAGTAATGAAAGGGATGGAGAAGAGAGAAAAAAACTACTGAGGAAAATTACAGGTATTTGAAAAGTTTGCTATTTAATAGATCTTTGAAAGAACAAATGTGGGGAGATTTTGCAGGACACTTGAGAGTAAAGAAGTAGTGCAAAAACAATCACAAATGGATCTGGGTTTTGTCCTTGCTGAGGATTTTAAAATGGGGAGGTTTCCATAGATTTGGATTTAACATCCCTGGGTATGAAAGTGTTTTTGACATGAAATTATTCTACTCATTTTTGCATCTCAACTTTGACGCAAACTGGACAAACTTGTCAGGGGTCTGTCTGCTTAGCTCTGCCTGCTTCTTGCCTGCTAATGAGTGTTGGAAGAAATTTTCCTGTTCAGAGCAGAATAAGTCCTCAGAGTGGCTCTCTTTTTCTATCTGTATTGGGAGTGTGGCTCTGGCTGTAGATGCTGGCCAGTCCCCTCTCCTGGACAGCTTGTGAGCCAAAGCAGACTGCAAGACTCAGATCATTTATATGTACTGGAGGAGGAGTTTGGGAATTGACTGCAGACACTCCTGGGTGCCTGGGAGCTGGGGCATACTGAGGTAGAATGCTGACAGAAGCAGCTTTCTATTCAACCCCAACTATACACAGTTCTATGTCCCAGTGGCTTTGATCCTTATCTGAGAGTTAGATCCCCTTTTTGAAATGGAAGTACCCTTTTGGTTGTCTCCACTATGCAGACCTACAGCCTAGAACCCAAACTTTCTGTCACTGCCCAAAGCTCCTGCTAAAACTTTGGCACATTCCCACTACTGTGTCCAGGTGGAATCAAGACTTGGGCACCGAAGTCAGTGAAAATACCAGACACATGGCCACTCCACCTTGGGTACACAAACAAAAGCAATCCCAATGATACTTCATTACAAGTTCTGCTCCCTCACATGTTGAAGTATAGATTTAGAGAAGCATGCTGAGGCAAGCATATAAAGCAGGGTTTATTTAAAAATGTGTAACAGACTACTCCTGGGAGGGAGAAGGGTGCCATAGCTGCTATCCTGGTATCCCAAGAAGTGAGGTGTCCTGCCCTTTATATATGTCCTAGACTTCCTTTGTTCTCCTGCCCTCTTCTTATCTTCCTCCTTCCTGCTTACAGGACTAGGTCTAGGAGATGCTCAGCAGGATGGTCAAAAGGTGGGAAAAAGATGGGCTGAAGGGCAAAGGGCAGGGTGGAGCAGCTCAGGGCACATTCATTAACAACCCACTACAGGGAGGGGCAATTCCTGGGACAGGTCACCTTAGCAACAGGTTGGAGCTGGGATAGTTTCTCCTTGAGTGTGGAGAAAGCTTCCCAAAGGAATTAACATTTTGATATCTCAGGGGACAGTGTCCAACTTCCAGACTCACTCAAAATTGGCCTCTTGATCTGACCTGATTTGATTTGCCTATCTATGCTGACTGCCTGTCTAATTCTGACTTCACCAAGACAAAAAATAATAAAAGAAAAAACCAAACAAAACAAAAACCAAAGAAAACTGCAGGGATTTCTAATTTCTTGGGCAGCAAGTGGACACAGAGGGTCTGTAAGCTGGCAAGACTCCCACATTCTCTACATTGCTGGGAAAAGCCAATTTCTCTCCCATACTGATTCCTTCTCATTATCAGAGTGGTTTTCTGGCTCAGACTGTGAAATTGCTGGACAACACAGCCTGCTTCCTCTTCACCTTTCACCCTTGCCACTACTTGTCCCCACAGTCTGCTCATTTTATACATTCAC
>NW_026008094.1:0-3781 GCF_001458135.2 Marmota marmota marmota | reverse complement strand
AAGGAATTTTGGATTGGGCAGAGGGGAGGGGAGGGTGTAGACAGGGTATGGGGTTGGGAAAGGTGGTGGAACTAGACGGACACCATTATCCCATGTATGTGTATGATTGCACAAATGGTGTGACTTTGCATTGTGTACAACTAGAGAAATAAGAAGTTGTGCTCCTTTTGTGTACAATAAGTCAATGCATTCTGCTGTCATGTATAACTAATTAGAACAACAAAAAGAAACTGGGGTGGATGAGCAAAATCAAGTAAAATAAATTTTTTAATAATACCATTATCTTGATAAGCCTTTGTAGTATCTCAAAAGGCAGAAGTTATATTATATTATATTATATTATATTATATTATATTATATTATATTATTGTTATGGCTTGATCTAGGAAATTTTCTTGAAAACCTTGCTATAGACAATACAGCTATGTTCAGAGGTTAAAAAGACTGGATTATTAGAGCTATATCATCATCAGAGGATCAATCCATTTGATAGAATAATAATTTGAATAAACTAGGTACTGACAGTAGGCAGAAGGACATGCCTGGAGACAGGGACCACGGGCAGGGGGGGGCAGGGGAGGGAGGGCATGCCCTTGAACACTGTCCCTGGCTTCCTGCTTACAAACGTTTCCACCACACCCTTTCAACTTTCACCAGGATATTCCGCCTCATCTCAGTCACAGAACAATGGATTTGGCAAATCATGGACTGAAACTCTGAAATCTTAAGCCCAAAATATACATTTCCTCTTCTACTTTGTTCTTTTCTGGTATTTTGGTCATACCAATGAAAAGCTGACTATTTCTGAGCAGTGGGTTTCTGAGCAATGATTATTTATTGTGAGCATTTCGAGGTAACTGGGTCAGTTTTCCATCACAGTAATGAGATGCTTGAGATGATAAACTTATAAGAGAAAAGCTTTATTTTGGCTCACAGTTCTGATGTTTCTGGTCAATGTTTGAGTGGCCCTATTCCTCTAGGCTTCTAATGAAGTAGCTCCGGAGCAGGAGCAGAAGGCGGAGCAAAATTGCTTTATATCAAGAGCTAGAAAGCAAAAGTAAGAGAAGTTGGGCCAGAGGCACACAATTCCCTTCAAGGGCGTGATCACGATAATCTAAGACTCCAACTAGACCCTGTTTTCCAAAGGTTTCTCACCTCCTGATAGCACGTTCCTGGGGGCAAAGCCCTTAACATATTGGACTTTGGGAAATATTCATTATTCAAACTGTAGCATTCCACTTCAAGAATATTTCAATATGACTAACTAGTGAATTGTGAAAATTTACAACATTGTAATTTAGGACAAGATAGTAAGAGCAAGACTCTGAATCAAATTTGGTGGGCCAACTATTACCTTACCAGCAAGCTATTTTTCTAGGTGAGGAAATTATTATACTAAAAATAATTCAATTAGTGCAAAGGAGAATAGTTTCCTGGTTAAATAGTCTTATACAGACATTCTAAAAGAAATAGTGAAGAACGTATGGGTTTGCAATTTTATATTTCTTACAGCAAACAGGTAAGTTACATACCTACATAGGTGGTCTTAGCACTGGTGTATATTGGGTAACAAAGGCCTAATACCAACCTACCCTCCAAGTTTCGAGGTATGACTTCTTTATTTCTCTACTAAGTAACTTATTATCAATCAAATTTTCTACTATGTTTTAGAGTTTTAGAATATATTATGTTTATTTTCTAGTTTTGTCCAGATTATCATTTTTATTTAGGCTTTTTTTTTTACATGTATGCTTTGGAAATCCCTACTTAAAACAAGGCCCAATTAACCTGTACTTTCTTCTGCAATGTTTGTAATTAATATAATATCCCCCACATTCTCCTAGGAATTCTTCTTCTACCCTAAGGTCCATGTGAGTAGAACAAAAATAGGTATATATAAACTTGAAAATACTAAACCATATACTATTTTGCTTTTCTTATCTGGTCCTCGCTTGACTTGTCCTGATGTTTTCATTTCCTGTTTCATGCTCCACCTCTTGTAAACTAGGGTACTTGCAAGGCAAGTAAGGACCCTCAGAAGCACTAGCTGATGCAGACATTCTGGCTCTGCCCTCTCCATCAGCTACTGCACCATAGCATGGTTAGGGAAAAGAAGCACTGTGTCTCCACAAGTCCATTGACCCAACCCAGGAGATAGAAGATGCCCATGGGATTTTGACATCAGCGCTGGACATATTAAGTACCTGACATACTGGTATGTGATAGTCTCAACCATTAGAGTGGGTGCCAACTCCAGAGCCTGGGCTTCATGGGGTGCAGGGGTGGGAAAGGAACTGATGATGTAATGAAAATCATATTATATAACATCTCTTCATTTGGAAGGATAAAATTTGTTAAACATTTAAATTGTCTTTGCATTCAAAATGTACTAAGTCTAGAGTAAAACTTTTATTTAAAATGGCTAAGATTCCAGATTATAAACAATCCCTAGACTTTCAGTAACATGAAAGTAAATAATCTATTCTATTTGTTTATCATTGAGTAGATGGATTTAAAATGTTAGATGTAATTGAAAACAATAGAAAAGTAGTATTCATGTTCTTAAAAAAGTGAAGCATGTCAAATATGAAAAACTATGTAGGTAGAAAAATGGTATTTCTCTTTAAATATATTCTGCTTTTTTGTATGAAATTACTATCTGAACTTTCTCCAAACAAAATGCATTAATATTCAAAGTGCTGGGGGATTCAATAGTGGTTTAGAATGCATCTTTGAAACAAAAATCCTATCTAGTAAATTTAATATACTTGGCCCACAGAATATATTCTTCATTCTTAAATTATTCCCAAAGCTTCCACAATGCTAATTCGATTGAGGCTTTTCCAGGAAAGGGCAGTGCCTGTTAGCATTCATAAAAAATGATGGCTTTTAGATGCACATTTTATAATAAAATGGAAAAATAGTATTTGTCGGCTTAAAAAAACATTACTGCTGTATTATTCACAATAATCTTAAAACACTTTTTCTGATTCCAGAAGAGTACTCTATATGGTGTGGTCTGTGATTTTAAAAGAAAAAAAAGAATGCATAGATAAATAGAAAAAAAAACAGAAAAATTAAGAAAATAGTGTCTCCAATGCAACAGTGGACCTATTCTGTGTTAATGCTTCATGTTAAAATGCATTTCTGTTTTTTAATTTGCATAAAATAGCCAGAAACTGCAATCTATCCCAGTGATTTATCTGTACAATTTCCTATTCTATTTTAAAGAGTTTCAAAAATGTAAAACTTTCTAGAAAACACGTTAAAAGGGTATAAGTAAAGATTATTTTACTTAGTATTTTCAAAAATTTAAATCTTCACCACTGACACTGTTACAACCACAGCTTTCCATCCCTTACCCTCTTTCTCTTTATATCCTGTTTGAGTAATAGCTCATCTATCTTGCATATTTATAAGCTCTTTCTTTCCATGGGAACATTTTTTTCAGTAAATAAACATATATCTGTATTTATTTTTGTTTAACATCTATTAACTGTACATATGTTAGTATTGTTCAGTGTTAC
This sequence comes from Marmota marmota marmota, assembly GCF_001458135.2. Classification (NCBI taxonomy): domain Eukaryota; kingdom Metazoa; phylum Chordata; class Mammalia; order Rodentia; family Sciuridae; genus Marmota; species Marmota marmota. The sequence goes on along the minus strand of NW_026008094.1, from coordinate 254 downwards.
AGTTGAACATACACATACAGAATGCAGAGATGAAATGCCATCTCCCTTTATCCACCTCTCCTTCCCAACTTCTAATAATCACCCTTTTACATTCATATTGACACATCTAGTACCAATAATTGAAAGAGAACACAGAGTACTTGTTTTACTTTGACTGACTTATTTCACTTAACATAATGTCCTTCAATTGAATCTGTTTTTCAGTAATTGATATGGTTTCATTCTTCTTCTGGTTAAATAATATTCTATATATA
>NW_026008093.1:26432-71448 GCF_001458135.2 Marmota marmota marmota | reverse complement strand
GGGGGCGCTACATAACCGTAAAACAAACCCTAGCCCTTATATTGCCCTAAACCTAACCTTAATCAATACCCTAACCCTAAACATAGCCCTAACCCTAATTCTAAATATCACTCTACCTCTTAACCTAGGTGTAACACCATCCCTTACCCTAAACTTAATCCTACATCTAACTCTAACTCTATGCTTAAGCTGAACACTAACACTAACCCTAATAGTAGCCCTGTCACTAACCCTAACCCTAACTTTAGCCCGAAGACTCACTCTAATTCCCACACTAGCCCTATTGCTAGTTCTAACCCTATCTCTTACCATAACCCTAACCCTAGCCCTAACCCTAGCCCTATCCTTAATCCTAGCCCTAACCCTAGATCTGACCCTAACTCTAAATCTAACCTTAACCCTAAGCCTAAGCCTAACACTAACACTAACACTAATCCTAATGCTAATTGTATAAATAGCCCTAACCCTAATCCTATCAGTAAAACAAAATCGAGCAATAGCCCTAACCCTAAACCTAAACCTTAACTTAAACCAAACACTAACACTACACCTATACCTAACCCTAGACTTAATTCGAGTCCTAACAGTAACCTTAAAATTGACCAAATGACCCTGAATAATATCTTAAACTCACCCTAGCTCTAAACACCATCCTAACCTTAAACCAAAACCTAACAATAACCCTAGCCTTTATTTGTGTCCTAACCCTAACCCTGAACCTGACTCATATCCCAACTATAACCCTAGCTCTAATTATCAACCTAACTTTAAACCTAACCTTAACACTATACCTACCCTAACCTAATCCTAAAACTAACCCTAATTGTGACCCTAGTTCTTATATTAGCAATTGCCCTAACCCTCGCCCTAACACTAACACCAAAACTAGCTCTAATCTGAACCCTAATACTAGCTTTAACCCTAACCATAGCCCTAGCCCTAACCCTAGCTCTAAACATATCCTTTACCTAAGTGAAACCCTGACCTTAATGGTAACCATAGACCTATCCCTAATTCTTAGGTAACCAAAATCCTAACCATATTAATAGTCCTGACCCTAGTCCTCATTCTAGGTCTAATCCTATCCCAAACGGTAAGGCTAATCCTGACCCTTATTCTGACTCTCACACAAACCCTAGGTCTAAACCTGACCATAACCCTAGAGTAAACTTTAAAATGGCCCTACAGATAACCTTATACCTAAACCAAACCCTAACCCTAGCCCTAAGACTAACTCTAATTCTCACAGTACCCTTATCCTTAGTTCTAACCCTATACTTACCATAACCCTAAACCTAGCCCTAACCCATGCCCTATCCTTAGTCCTAGCCCTAACCCTAGATCTAAACCTAACTCTAAATCTAACCCTAACCCTAATCCTAAGACTAACCCTAACACTAACATTAGACCTAACCCTAATGCTAATCATAAAAGTAGCCCTAACCCAAACCCTAGCAGTAAAACTAAACCAAGAAATAGCCCTAACCCTAAACCTTAACTTAAACCAAACCCTAACACTACACCTAGACCTAACCATAGCCTTAATTCAAGTCCTAACCCTAACCTTAAAACTAACTCTGACCCTGACTCATATCCTAACATTCACCCTAGCTCTAAACACCCTCCTAACATTATACCAAAACCTAACATTAACCTTGTCCCTAATTTAAGTCCTAATCCTATACCTGACCAAAACTCATATTCTAAAACTAACCCTAGCTCTAAATATCACCCTAACCTTAAACCTAACACTAACACTAGACCTTCCCCTAACCTAACCCTAAAACTAACCCTAGTTGTAACCCTAGATCTTATATTAGCCATTGTCATAATCACAGCCCTAAATCTTACACAAAAACGAGCCCTAATCAGACTCTAATCCTAGCTTTAACCATAACACTAACAATAACTTTAGCCCTAAACCTAGCTCTAAGCTTATTCCTTAACCTAAGTGAAACCCTAATCCTAATGGGAACCCTAAACCCATCTCTAATCCTTAGGGTAACCAAAATCATAACCCATTAATAGTCCTGACCCTAACCCTCATTCTAGCTCTAAACCTATCCCAAACCATAATGATAACCTGACCCTTATTCTGACCCTAACAATAACCCTATGTCTAAACCTGACCCTAACCCTAGAACAAAGCCTAACAATGGCCCTACCAGTAGCCTTATACCTAAACCTAACCCTAAAACTAGTCCTACATCTAAACCTAATCCTAAATCTAGCCTAAACTCTAGCCCTAGACTAAAAAAAATAAATAAATAAAAACATAGTCCTAGACCTAAAAATAATCCTTACCAAAACCCAAACACTAACCCTACCCCTAGATCTAATCCTAGTCCTAATTCTGACTGTAACCCTAACTCTTATTCTAATTTGAACACTGACCCTGACTTTAAGGGTAAACATGCCTCTAAACCTGACCCTAACTGAAAATATAAACCTAAGACTAGACCAGATATAAACCTAACCCTAAAACTAGCCCTAATCATAACCCTAGCTCTTACATTATCCACATCCCTAACCCTAGGCCTAAACATAACACAAAACCTATAGTTAATTTTAGGCCTTACCCTAGCCCTCAGTGTAACCCTAACCCTAAACCTAGCCCTAACCCAAACCTAACCTTCGCCTTAGTCCTAACCCTAGCTCAAGGCCTAACACTTACCATAAACATAAACCTAGAACTGTCCATAAATCTAACCTTAACCCTATCCCTAATCCTAAGCTTAACCCTATCCCTAACCCTAACCCTAACCCTAAAGCTAGCCCTAAGACTAAATCTAACTCTCACACTAGCCCTATCCCTTGTTTAAACTTTATACCTTACCGTAACCCTAACCCTAGCCCTAACCCTTACTCTATCCTAATTCCTAGCCCTAATCCTAGATCTAAACCTAACTCTAAATCTAACCCTAAACCTAAGCCTAACCCTAACACTAACATTAGCCCTAACCCTAAAGCTAATCATAAAACTAGCCCTAACCATAACCCTAAAAGTAAAACAAAACCGAGAAATAGCCCTAACTCTAAACATTAACTTAAACCAAACCCTAACACTACACCAAGACCTAACAATAGCCTTAATTCAAGTCCTAACCCTAACCTTAAAACGAACTCTGACCCTGACTCATATCCTAACACTCACCCTAGCTCTAAACACCCTCCTAAGCATAAGCGGAAACCTAACATTAACCCTATCCCTAATTGGAGTCCTAACCCTATAGCTCACCCTGATTCATATCCTCACACTAACCCTTGCTCTAAATATTACCCTAACGTTAAACCAAACACTAACACTAGACCTACCTCTAACTCTTACCCTAAAAGTAAACCTAATTGTAACCCTAGTTCTTACATTAGCCATTGACTTCACCCTACCTCGAGCCCTAACACAAAAACTAGCCCTAATCCAAGCTCTCAACCTAGCTTTAACCTAACCCTCACCCTAACTCTACCCCTAAACCTAGCTCTAACCCTATCCCTTACCCTAGGCGAAACCCTAACACTAATGGTAACCCTAGACCTATCCCTAATCCTTAGGCTAACCATAGTCCTAATCCCATTAATAGACCTGTCCCTAGCCCTCATTCTAGCTCTAATCCCATCCCAAACCCTAACACTAAACCTGACCCTTATTCTGACCCTAACACTATCCCTAGGTCTAAAACAAACCATCACCCTAGACCAAATCCTAACACTGGCCGTACTGGTAATTTTATACCTAAACCTAACCCTAAAATTAGTTCTAGAACTAAACCTAATCCTAAATCTAGCTTTCACTCTACCCCTAGACCTAAACAAAAACCTAGTACTAGCCCTAACAATAATCCTCACCCTAAACCAAACACTAAACGTGCCCCAGGACCTAATCCTAGTCCTAATTCTGGTTATAACCCTCAGTCTAACTCTAATCTGAACACTGACCGTGCCTTTAAGGGTAAACCTATCTCTAAACCTGACCCTAACCAAAAAATCTAAACCTAACACTAGACCTAGGCATAACCCTAACCCTAAAACTAGCCCTAATCATAATCCTAGCTCTTACATTACCCACAGCCCTAACCCTAGGCCTAAACCTAACACAAAATCTAGAGCTAATCCTAGGCCTTAACCTAGCCCTAAGTGTAACCCTATCCCTAAACAAAATTTAACCCTCACCTTAGTCCGAACCCTAGCTCAAAGCTTAACCCATATCGTAAACATAAACCTAGAACTATCCCTAACTCTAAGCCTATCCCTAGCCCTAATCCTAAACTTAACCCTAGCCATAACCCTAGTTCTAAACCTACCCATTACCCTAACCCTAACCCTAACTCTAAAACTACTGTAATCCTATCCCTGGACCTAATCCTGAACCTAACCCTTGCTCTAGCCCTAACCACAGCTCAGAACCTAACCCTTATGCTAAACATAATCCTAATCATAACCCTAGTTTTAACCCTCACCTTAACCCTAACTCAATACCTAATCCTAACCATAAGACCATCTCTAGTCTTAGCTCTAACTGTATCCATTACTCTAACAATAACCCTTACCCTAATGCTAACCCTAGGCCTAAACCTAACTCAAGACCTAATCCTAACATTAACCCTAGCCCTATATTAAATCTAACTGTATCCATTACTCTAAACTTAAACCTTACCCTAATACTAACCCTAGGCCTACCCCTAACCCTATCACTAACCCTAACCCTATCAATTACCATAAACCTAACCTGAACCCTAAATCTAACCCTATCATTACTGTAACTCTAACCCTTAAGCTAATTTGAGCCCTAACTCTAAACTCAAACGTAAACCAAACCCTAACACTGACCCTGGTCCTTATAACTCCCCTAGCTAAACCTGACCCTACCCTAAACCTTACCCTTTCACTAGACCTATCCAATAACCTAACCCTAAAACTATCCCTAACCATAACCCTAGACCTGACATTAGTCCCAGACAAAATCCTAGCCCTAATCCTAACACAAACCCTAGCCCTTATTCTAGCCGTAAACAAAGCCTTAGTCATAACCCTAACCCTAACCCTAGGACTAACTTAACACTAACCCTAGCCCTAATCTTAGACCTAACTTAGCCCTATCATTAACCCTAACCCTAACCCTAGCCCTAAGACTAAGTCTAAATCTCACCCTAGCCATGAAACTAGTTCTAACCCTATCCCTTACTGGAACCCTAAACCTAGGCCTAAACCTAGCCCTTTCCTTAGCCTTAGCCCTATCACTAGATCTAAACCTAACTCTAAATCTAAACCTAATGCTAAGCCTAAACCTAAACCTAACACTAGCCTTACCCTAACCCTAACACTACTCCTAAAAGTAGCCCTTACTCTAGCCCTAGCCCTATTACAAAACAGAGCCATAGCCCAAACCCTAAAGCTTAACCTAAACCAAACCCTAACCCTACACCTAGCCATAACCCTAGGCCTAATTCGAGTTTTAAGCCTAGCCCTAATATGAATTCTGACCCTAAACCTAACCCTAGTTTTAAACATCACCCTAACCCTAAACATAAACCTAACACTAGACCTAGCCCTAACCCTGACCCTAAAACTAGCCCTAATTGTAACCCTAGTATTTACATTAGCCATAACCCTAACCCTAGCTCTACCTTAACTCAAAACCTAGCCCTAAATGAATCCCTAACCCGAGCTTTAACACTAAACCTAATCTTAACCCTAATTCTAGCACTAATAATAACCATAACCCTAGTCCTAACCCTAGATCTAACCCTATACATTACCCTAACCATAACCCTAACCCTAATGCTAACCCTAGGCCTAAACTTAACCTTATCCCTAATCCAACCCTATCCATGATCCTGAATCTAACCTGAAACCTAAACCTAACCCTATCATTACCCTAATCTTAAAATTATGCTAATTCAAGCTCTCAATTTAAAACTTAACCTATCCCAAACACTAATCACAACCCTGACCCTAATAATACCCTTAGCTCTAAACCTGAACCTAACCGTAAACCTAACCCTTACACTAGACATAGCCATAAACCTAACCCATAACTATCTTTAACTGTAATGTTGAACCTGAAATTATTCCTAAACCTAAACCTAGCCCTAAACCTAGCATTAATGCTAACCCAAACCTCAGCTTGAGTTTAACCGTAATGCTAACCCTCGTCCTAGACCTTAACCTAGCTAAAACCACATCCCTTACCCTAAACCTAAGAATAACCCTAAACCTAACCATAACCTTAAACCTAAGCCTAACCCTAAACCTAAACCTAATGCTAGCCCTAACCCTAGGCCTAACACTAACACTAAGCCTAATGCTAATCCTAGCCCTAATTTAGTCCTATGGTAACCCTAACCCTAGGCCTAAGAGTAAATCTAACTCTTTCCCTATCCCTATCCCTAGTTCTATCCTTAGCCCTAGACCTAACCCAGATCTAAACCTAACTCTAAATCTAAACCTAACTCTCCATTTAATCATAACTGTAATCCTAAATCAAACCCTAACACTAGCCCTAACATTAATGCTAATACTAAAACTTGTCCTACCCCTACCCTAGCCATAAAAGAAAACCAAGACATATCCCTGACCCTAACTCATAACCTAAACCAAACCTTAACCCTAATCCTAACTCTAAAACTAACCCTGACCCTTACACTGACCCTAACATTAATCGTAGCTCTAATATCACCCTAACCTTAAATTAACCCTAACTAGAGACCTAGCCTTAACCCTAACCCTAAAACTAGCCCTAATAGTAACCCTAGTTCATACATTAGTCATTTTCATAACACTAGCCTTAACCCTAACACAAATCCTATTCTTAATCTGAGCCCTAACCCTAGCTTTAACCCTAAACTTAACCCTAACTCTAGCCCTAAACCTAACCCTAACCCTAGCCCTAAACTAGCTCTAACCATTTTCCCTTACCCTAAGCCAAACCCTCCCTAACCCAAATGCTAACCCTAGTGCTAACCCTAATCTTTAGCCTAACTTAAACTCTAACCATTTTACTAGTCCCAACCCTAGCCCTCATTCTAGTTCTAACTCTAACCCTGACTCTTATTCTGACCCTAACCGTAACCCTACGTCTAAATCTGACCCTAACCCTAAACCAAACCCTAACACTAGCCCTACTGGTAACCTTATATCTATACTTTTCCCTAATATTAGACCTAGACAAAAAGCTAATCCTAAATATAGCTATAATTCTATCCCTAGACTTAAAAAAAATAGCTCTAGCCCTAACAATAACCCTTAACTTAAACCAAACACTTATCCTACCCCTAGACCAAACACTAGTCCTCATTCTGGCTCTAATTCTAACCCTAACCCTATCCTGAACACTGACCCTGACCCTAACACTAAATCTAGCTCTAAACTTGAACCTAACCCAAAACCTAGTCCTAACAATAGACCTAGCCATAACCCTAACCCTAAAACTAGCCGTAAGCATAACCCTAGCTCTTACATTACCCATAGTCCTAACAATAGCTTTCAACCTAACACAAAACCTAGCCCTAATCCTAGGCCTAAACGTAGTCCTAAGCATAACCATAACCCTATCCCTAGTCCTAACACTAACCCTTACCTTAGAACTAACCCTAGGTCAAAGCCAAACCCTTACCCTAAATATAAACCTAGCCTTAACCTAAACCATATCCCTAACTGTAGCTCTAATTCTAACCTTAATCCTAGCCCAAATTTTAGCTTTAACCCTATCAATTACCCTAACCCTAAGCCTAGCCCTAATTATAACCGTATCCCTAATACTAAACCTAACCTTCAACAAAAATGTAAACCTAGACCTAACCCTACACCTAACCATGACCATAGCCCTAACTCTAGCTGAAAAATTAAGCCTTACACTAAACCTAATCCTAACACTAACCCTAATCCATACCCTGACCCTAAGCCTAACCCTAAATCTAACATTATCCATTACCCTAAACCTAATGCTACACCTAATGAAAACTCTAGCCATCACATTAACCCTAAACCAAACCCTAACCATAAACATAACCCTAGACCTAAACTTAAACCTAACCCTCACTCAAGCCCTAAAACTAACCCTAGCTCTAACACTAACCCTTACCGTAACCTAAACATAACCGTAGCACTAAACCTAACACTTACCCTAAACCAAACCCTAGCCCTATCCATAAACCTAACCCTAATCCTAGACTTAATCCAAACAATAACCTAGCCCTAACTCTAGCTCTAAATCTATCCATTACACTAAACATAACGCTCAACCTAATGCTAACCCTAACCCTATCGCCTGAAACTTAACTGAAACCTACAATTAACCCTATCCATTACACTACCCCAAAGCCTAACCCTAACCCTAACTCAAGCCCTAACCCTAAACTTTAACCTAAACCAAACACTAACCCTGACCCTAACCCTAATAATACTCCCAGCTCTAAACCTGACCCTTACCATAAAAGTATCCCTTACACTAGACCTACCATAAGCTAACCCTAAAACTATCCCTAACCATAAACCTAGACCAGACATTAGCCCTAGCCCTAGCCCTAGCCCGAACACTAATAGAAACCCTAGCCTTAAACCTAGCCTTAATCCTAACACAAACACTAACCCTAGCCCTAATCTTAATTCTAACCCTCACCCTAGCCCTAAATCTAGCTATGCCCCACCCATTCCTCTAAAATTAACCATAACTCCAATGCTAAACCTAACCCTAGCCATACCCCTTAGGCCTAAACCTAACACTAAACCTAGCCCTAATCCTAGCCCTAATTTAGCTGTAACCTTAACCCTAACACTAAGCCTGGTCCTACGTCTAACTCTAAGTCTCGCCATAGTCGTATCCCTAGTTCTAACCCTATACCTTATCATAAACCTAGCCATAGCCCTAACCCTAGCCCTAGATCTAAACCTAACTCTAAGTATAACCCTAAACCTAACCCTAAACCTCACCCTAACACTAACCCTAAACCTAACACTAATCCAAAATCGAGTCCTAACACTAGCCCTAGCCATAAAACAAAACCTAGCCATAGCCATACCCTAACCCTTAACTTAAACCAAACCCTAACCCTATACCTAGACCTAATTTAAGCCCTAATTTGAGTCCAAACCCTAACCCTAAAACTAACCCTGACCCTGCCACTGACACTAACACTAAACTTAGCTCTAAATATCACCCTAACACTAAACATATGATTTGCATGCTTCAGCATAGGCCTATATTCACAAGGAACTTACCCATATAAGTCAAGATAAAGTGAAACCTTAAAACAATTCCTGACAGCGAACCGTGAAGAGAGAAGGCCCAAACCTAGGGAACATAGTAAGGCTAGGTAAAAGATGAATCCTGCCTGGTATCAAAGAAATTTGAACAAAACTAACTCTAACCCTAACACTATTTCTAACACTTGCCATAAACCTAACTCTAACCCTAAGCTGTTTAGAGAACTTTGATCATAGAAGTCCCAAATTTGGGGTGCCTAGTAGGAAAAAAAAGTTGAATCCTGGCCAGTATCAAAAATTATCTGACAAAATAATTGGGGGGTGTTTCTGTACATGCCTATTTCCCCTTTTTTTCCCTAAAGTTCTCTTGGATAATGTTCTTTTGCATCCCGTAGCTTTGGAAAACCTTCACTAGGAAGAAACCAGAGAGTGCCCTCAGAGAACTGATTGAGTGTGTGCAATTTCAAGCAGCTAGCACCAACCCTGTTTGATTACCAGCTCCATTTTCATTTACCCATATAGGACAACTTGAATTGAAACTTTAAAATACAAACTGTTCCTGACAGTGAACAGTTGAAATTAGAAGGCCCAAAACTGGGGAACATAATAAGGCTAGGTAAAAGAGAAATTCTGCACAGTATGAAAGAAATTTGAACAAAAATAACTCTAACTCTAACATTGGTTCTAACTCTAGTCCTAACTCTAAGACTAACCCTAAAACTATTCTGTTTATAGAGCTTTGATCATACAAGTTCCAAACTTGGGGAACCCAATGCAGCAAGCTATCAGATGAATCTTGTACAGTATCAAATAAATCTGACCAAATAATTGAGGGAGATAGTTCAGGACATTCATATTTCCCTCATTTCTCCTAAAGTGCTCTTGAATAAAGTTAATTTTGTATGCTTGTGCTAAGGGCTACATTAACAGGGAAGAAACCACAGAGTGCCCACAGAGAACAGATTGAGTGTGTGAAGTTTCAAGCAGCTAGCACCAACCCTGTTTGATTTCCAGTGCCATTTCCATTTACCTGTATAGGTTCAAATGAAGAGAAACCTTAAAACGCAAACTGTTTCTGACAGTGAACCTTGAACCAAGAAGGCCCCAAACTGGTAAACATAGTAAGGCTAGGTAAAAGTTGAATCCTACCCAGTATCAATGATATTTGACCAAAACTAATTCTAACCATGACTCTCACTCTAACACTTGCCCAAACCCTAATCCTAGTACTAACCCTAACCTGTTTAGAGAACTTTTCATCATAGAAGTTCCAAACTTGTGGAGATTAGTGGGGAAAGCTAACAAATGAATCCTGTGTAGTATCAAAGAAATCTGACCAAATGATTCAAGGAGGTAGTTCAGTATATGCATATTTTCCTGTTGTCTCCTAAAGTGCAGTTGGATAAAGTTGTTTTTGCATGCTTCAGCTTTGGGATAATTTTACAAGGAAGAAATCAGAGAGTAACTATAGTGAATAGATGGAGTACGTGAAGTTTCAAACAGCTAGCACCAACGCTGTTTGATTTTGAGCTCCATTTCCATTTACCCATAGAGGTCAAAATGAAGTGAACCCTTAAACTATACACTGTTCCTGACAGTGAACAATTGAATTGAGAAGGTCCAAACACAGTGTAGATAAGAAGGGTAAGGAAAAGATGAATACTGCCCACTATCAAATAAATTTGAACAAATCTAACCGTATCTCTAATGCTAGATCTGACTCTATTCCTAACACTAACTCTAAGCTCTTTAGAGAACCTAGGATCATAGAAATCCCAAAATTGGGGTTGGTAGTGGGAAAAGCTAGCAGATGAATCCTGCACAGTATCAAAGAAATATGACCAAATAATTGGGGGAGGTATTTCAGTATATTCATATTTCCCGATTTTCTCCCAAAGTGCTCTCAGATTATCTTGCTTTGCATGCTTCAGCTTAGGGCTACATTTATAAGGAACAAACCAGAGAATGCCCACAGAGAACTGATTGAGTGTGTGAAGTTTGAAGCAACTAGCACCAGCCCTGTTTGATTTCTAGCTCCAATTCCATTTACCCATATAGGTCAAAATGAAGTGAAACCTTAAAATAGAAACCAGTGAACTGAACATAGTAAGGGTAGTTAAAGATGAATTCTTCCAAGTATCAAAAAAAATTGAACAAAACTAACTCTAATCCTAACACTAGCTCTAACCATAGCCCTAATCCTAAACCTAACCCTAACCCTAATCCTAACCTGTATAGAGAACATTTGATCATAGAATTCCCAAACTTGGGGGAGCCTAGTAGGGCAAGCTAATAGATAAATCCTGCCCATTATAAAAAAATCTTACCAAATAATTGGGGGCGCTTGTTCAATACATGTATTTTTCCCTGTTTTCTCCTAAAGTGCTCTTGGATAATGTCTTTTGCATGTCTCAGCTTTGGAAATCTTTCACTAGGAAGAAACCAGAGAGTGCCCACAGAGAACAGATTGTGTGAAACTTCAAGCAGCTAGCACTAGCCCTGTTTGATTTCCAGCTCCATTTCCATTCTCACCTATAGGCCATAATGAAGTGAAAACTAAAAATTCCAATTGTACCTGAAAGTGAACCATTGAACCTTGGAGGCCCAAACTTGGGTACCTACTAAGGCTAGGTCAAGGATGAATCCTGTACAGTGTCAAAGTAATCCGACCAAAAAAATTCGAAGCTCTTTCGGTACAAGGGAAATTTGCTTGCTCCTAAAGTGCTCAGAGAAAAATCTGTTTCTTTCTAATTCAGCTGAGGGCTACTTCCACAGGAAACTAGCTTTAGGGTTCGTGTTAGGTTTCAGGTTAGGGTTAGTTTTAGGTTTAGGGTTTGGCTTAGTGTTAGCGTTAGTGTTAGGGTTAGGGATAGATCAAGGGTTAAAATTAATGTTTGACTTAGGGTAATAGTTAGGTTTAGGGTTAGTGTTAGTGTTAGGGTTAGAGTTAGGGTGTTGGTTAGGTTTAGGTTTAGGGTTAGGTTTATTGTTAGGGTTAGGATTAGGGTTAGGGTTAGGTTTCTGTTAGTGTTTGACTTAGTTTCAGGTTTGGGTTTAGGATTTGGATGAGGGTTAGGCTTAGTGTTATGGTTAGATTTAGGGTTCGTGTTAGGGTTAAGTTTAGGGTTAGTGTTAGGATTAGGGTTAGGTTTAGGTAACCATTAGAATTAGGGTTAGTTTAGAGTGAGGGTTATGGTTTGGATTAGGGTTTGTGTTAGGGTTAGAGTTAGGTTTAGTGTTAAGGTTAGGATTAGGGAAGTGTTAGGGTTAGGGTTATGTTTTGTGTTAGGGTTATGTTTAAGGTTATGGATAGGGTTACTGTTATGGTTAGTGTTAGGGTTTAGTTTAGTGTTACGTTTAGGTTTAGGTTATGATTAGTGTTAGGGTTAATATTAGGGTTAGGTTACGGTTAGGGTTATGGTTAGAGTTAGTGTTATGGTTAGGGTTAGTGTTAAGGTTAGGGTTTGGGATAGGTTTAGGGTTAGTGATAGGGTTGGGGTTAGGGTTAGTGTTAGTGTTTGTTTTAGGGTTAGGTTTAGGGTTAAGTAAGAGTGAGTTTAAGGGTTAGATTAGGGTCTGAGTTATGGATTGGGATAGGGTTTGTTTTAGGGTTAGAATTAGACTTAGTGTTAGTGTTAGGGATAGGGTTAGGGTGACTTTTAGAGTTAAAGTTATGGTTAAGCTTAGGGGTAGTTTTAGGGTTAGGGTTAGGTTTGGGCTTACTGGAATGGTTAAGGTTACTGTTTGTGTTAGGTTAGGGTTAGTGTCAGGGTTATTGTTAGGTTTAAGATTAGAGTTAGGTTTAGGTAACGATGAGTGTTAAGGTTAGGTTTATGGTTAGTGTGAGGTTTAAATTTAGGATTAGGGTTAGGTTTAGGGTTAGGTAGAGTGTTAGGTTTAGGATTAGGTTTAGGGTTAGTGCTAGGTGTGGGTTTAGGTTTAGGTTTAGTGTTAGGGTTAAAGATAGGGTTATGGTTGTGGTTAGTGTTAGGGTTATGATTAGTGTTAGGTTGGTGTTTGGATTAATTATATGGTTAGGGTTAGTGTTAGTTTTAGTGTTAGAGTTAAGGTTAGGGTTTGGGTTAGGGTTAGCTTTAGTGGTAGGGTTAGGGTTAGATTTCGTTTTAGGATTATGTTTAGGTTTAGGGTTAGTGTTAGTGTTAGTGATAGGGTTAGTGTTATGGTTAGGGTTAGCTGTAAAGGATAGTAGTAGGTTTAGGATAAGGATTAGTGTTGGAGTTAGGGTTAGGTTTAGTGTTAGTGTTCTGGTTAAGTTTGGAATAAGGTTTAGGTTTAGAGTTAGGGTTAATTTAGGGTTAGGTTTAGTGTTATTAATAGTTAGGGTTAGGGTTAGGTTTCTGGTTAGGGTTAGGGCTAGTTTTAAATTAGGGTTAGGTTAATGCTAGTGTTAGGGTTAGGATTAGCGTCAGGGTTAGGATTAGGTTTTGTGTTAGGTGTATGGATAGGGTTATGATTAGGGTGATGGTTATGGTTAGTGTTAGGGTTCAGCTTAGCATTATGGTTAGGGTTTAGGTTAGGGTTAGGGTTAGGGTTGGGGTTAGGGTTAGGTTAGAGTTAGGGTTAGGGTTAGGGTTCATATTATTGTTAGGGTTAGGGTTAGTGTAAGTTTTAGGTTTAGGGTTAGGGTTAGTTTTAGTGTTAGTTTTAGTGTTAATGTTATGGTTACTTTTAGTTTTAGGGTTAGGGTTAGGGTTAGGATTCATGTTAGGTTTAGGTTTAGGGTTAGGGTTAAATTAAGTGTTAGCGTTAATGTTAGGGTTATGGTTAGATTTAGTGTTAGGCAGGTTAGGGTTATGGTTAGTGTTAGGGTTAGTGATAAGTTTAGTGTTAGTGTTAGAGACAGGGTTAGTGTTAGGGTTTGCATTAGGGTTAGGGATAGTGTTTTGGTTAGAGTTAGGGTTAGAATTAGGTAAGTGTAAGGATTAGTTTTCAATAAGGGTCAGGGTTAGGGGTTCTGGTTAGGGTTTTTGTTAGGATTAGGGTTAGGGTTAGGGTTAGAGTTAGTGTTAGGATTAGGTTTAGTATTAGGGTTAAGATTAGGGTTAAGATTAAGGTTCTGGTTAGTGTTAGGGTTAGGGTTAGGGTTAGTGTTAGGGTTAGGGTTCATATTAGGGTTAGTGTTAGGGTTACGCTTTGGGTTAGGGTTAGGTTTCATTTTAAGGTTAGTTTAGGGTAATTTTTAGTTTAAGGTTTAGGGTTAGGATTAGGGTTAGTGTTGCAGTTAGTGTTGGGTTTTATGTTAGGATTAATGTTTGGTTTAGGGTTAGTGTTACGTTTAGGGTTAGTGTTAGGGATAGGGTTAGGGTTATGGTGAGGTTTAGAGTTAGTATTAACGTTCATGTAAGGGTTAGGTTTAGGGTTAGTATTAGTGTTAAGGTTAGGGTTAGGTTTAGGGTTAGTATTAGTGTTAGTGTTAGGCTTAGGTTTACTGGTATATTTAGGGTTAGGGTTTGTTTTAGGGTTAGGTTTAGGGTTAGTTTTAGGGATTGTGTTTGGGTGGTCAGAACTATGGTTAGTGTTAGGTAAGGGTTAGCATTAGGGCTAGGTTGGGGTTAGTGTTATAGATTGGGTTATGGTTTCTATTAGGGTTAGGGTTAGGGTTAAGATTAGATTTAAGTTTAGGGTTATGGTTATGGTTAGGGTTAGTGTTAGGATTAGGGTTAGAGTTAGGGTTATTGTTAGGTTTAGGGTATAGGTTTAGGGTTAGCGTTATGGTTAGTGTTAGATTAAATTTAGGATAGAGTTTAGGGTTAGTGTTAGGGTTAGAGTTACCTTTAGGGTTAGTGTTAAGATTCATGTTAGAGTTAGGTTTAGGTTTAGGGTTAGTGTTAGGGTAAGTGTTATGGTTCGGATTAGAGTTATGGTTAGTGTTAGTTTTAGGGTTAAGTTTAGGGTTAGGTTCAGTTTTAAATTTAGGTTTAGTTTTAGGTTTAGGGTTAGGGTTCTGTAAGTGTTAAAGTTAGTATTTGTGTTTGGGTTAGTGGTTACACTTGGGTAAGGGTGAGGGTCAGGTTTAGATTAGCATCAGGGATATGGTTTGAGTTAGGGTTTCTGTCAGGGTTATAGATAGAGTTAGTGTTATTGTTAGTGTTAGTGTTAGGGTTAGTGTTAATGTTAAGGTTAGGGTTAGGTTTAGGGTTATTCTTAGGGTTAGGGTAAGTGTTTGGTTGAGGGTTAGGCTTAGTGGAATGTTTAGGGTTAGGGTTCGTGTTAGTATTATGATTAGGGTTAGGTTTAGGTAAGGGTTAGCATTATTGTTAGGTTAGGGTTAAGGTTAGGGTGAGGGATTGTGTTGGGTTAGGTTTAAGGTTAGGGTTAGGGTTAGTGTTAGGGTCAGTGTTAGTGTTAGGTTTAGTGTTAGGTTTAGGGTAAGGGTTAGGGTTCGTGTTAGGCTTAGGGTTAGGATTTGTGTTAGATTTACAGTTAGATTTAGGGTTAGAGTTCGTGTTCGGGATAGGTTTAGGGGTAGTGTTAGGTTTAGGTTTAGGGTTAGGGTTAGTGTTGCCTTTAGGGTTAGGGTAAGGGTTAGAATTAGTGTTTGGGTTAGGGTTAGTGTCAGGTTTAGTGTTAGTGTTAGGGTTAGGGTTATTGATAGGGTGAGATTTAGGGTTAGTATTAGTGTTTGGGTTAGAGTTAAGTTTAGTGTTAGGGTTAGGATTAGTGTTAGGTTTAGGGTTAGGGTTAGGATTATTTTATGGTTAAAATTAGTGTTAAGTTTCGGGTTAGTGTTATGATTAAATTTAGGGATACAGTATGTGTAAAGGTTAGGATTAGGGTTAGGTTTACGGTTTGGGTTAGGTTTACGGTTAGTGTTAGGGTTCATATTAAATAATGGTTTAAATTAATGTTAGGGTTAGTTTTAGGGTTAGGGTTAGGGTTATGTAAGGGTTAGGGTTAGAGTTAGTTTAGGGTTAGGGTTATGGTTTTGGCTAGGGTTTGTGTTAGGGTTTGGATTAGGGTAGAGTTAGGGTTAGGTGTAGAGCTAGGGTTGGTTTAGGGTTAGTGTTAGGTTTAGCGTTAGAGTTAGGTTTAGAATTAGTGTTATGGATAGCATTGAGGTTATGGTCAGGGATAGGGGTAGGGTAAGTTAGGGGTAGGGTTCGGATTAGTGTTTGGGTTAGTTTAGTGTTAGGTTAAGTGGGCTTAGTGGAATGGTTACTTTTAGGGTTAGTGTTAGATTTTAGGGTTAGTGTTAGGGTTAGGGTTAGTGTTAGGGATAGGGTTAGTGCTCAGTTTAAGGTTAGGGTTAGGTAAGGTTTAAGGTGAGGGTTAGGTTTAGATTTAAGGGTAGGTTTAGTGTTAAGGTTTAGGTTAGTGTTAGGGTTAGGTTAGTGTTAGTTTTAGGCTTAGTGTTAGGGTTTGTGTTAGGGTTAGGGTTAGAGTTAGGTTTAGGGTTAATGCTAGTGTTAGTGTTAGGGTTAGGATTAGTTTTAGGGTTAGGGTTAGAGTTGTGTTAAGTTTAAAGTTTAGGGTTAGTGTTAGGGTTAGGGAAAGGTTTAGGGTTAGTGTTAAGTTTAGGGTTAAGGTTAGGTTTAGGATTTTTGTTAGGGTTAGGGTTATTTTAGTGTTAGGTTAAGTATTAGTTTCAGGGTTAGGGTTATGGTTAGAGTTAGTGTTAAGCTTCAGTTAGGGATAGTGTTAGTGTTAGGTTTAGTGGTCAGTTTAGTTTTAGAGTTAGAGTGCTGGTTAGTGTTAGGTTTTCGTTAGGTTTAGGGTTAGTGTTTGGCTTAGGGTTAGGGTTAGCCTTAGGTAAGGGTGATGGTTAGGTTTAAATAAGGGCCAGGTTTATGGTTTGGATTAGGGCTTCTGTTAGGATTATGGTTAGGGTTATTGTTAGTGTTCGGATTAGAGTTAGTTTTAGGATAAGTTTTAGCGTTAGATTTAGTGTTAGGTTTTAGATTAGGGTTAGGGTTAATGGTAGGGTTAGGGTTCTTGTTAAAGTTCATGTTAAGTTTAGGGTTTGTGTTAGGATTAGGGTTCATATTACGGTTACCTTTAGGGTTAGTGTTAGGTTTAGGTTTAGGGTTAGATTTAGGGTTAGGATTAGTGTTACATTTAGGGTTAGGGTTAGGATTAGTGTTTGGGTTAGGTTTAGTGTTAGGTTTAGGGTTAGAGTTATGGTGACTTTTAGGGTTAATATTAGCATTCAGCTTAGGGTTAGGGTTAAGGTTAGGGTTAGGTTTAGTGTTAATGTTAAAGTTAGGGTTAGGTTTAAGGTTAGTATTAGGGTTAGGGTTAGGGTTTGGTTGAGGCTTAGACTCAGCATTATAGTTAAGATTAGGGTTCATATTAGGGTTAGTGTTAGGGTTAGTAATTGGTTTAGAATTAGGGTTAGTGTTAATTAAGTGTTAACATTCCTGTTACTTTAGGGTTAGGATTATGGTTTGGGTCATTGTTTTTGTTAGGGTTAGGGTTATGGTTAGATATAAGGTTAGGGTTAGGGTTAGAGTCAGTGTTAGGTTTAGAGTTAGAATAATGGTTACTGTTAGGTTTAGGGTATACTTTTAGGGTTAACGTTAAGGTTTTTGTTAGAGTCTGGGTTAAAGTTAGTCTTAGGGTTAGTGTTAATTTTAGGGTTAGGGATACGGTTAAGATTCGTGTTAGGGTTATGGTTAGAGTTAATGTTAGAGTTATGGTTAGGGTTAGGTTTAGATTTAAGATTAGGGTTAGTGTTAGGTTTAGTGTTAGTGTTTGGTTAGGTAAACGTTAGTGTTTGGGTTAGGATTAGTGTTTAGGTTTAGGTAAAGGTGATGGTCAGGGTTAGATTAGGGTCAGGGTTATGGTTTTGGTTAGGATTTGTGTTAGGGTTAGTGTTAGAGTTAGTGTTAGGGTTAGGGTTTGTGTTAGTGTTAAGGTTAGGTTTAGATTTGGTTAGTCTTAGCTTAGGGTTAGGGTTTGGGTGAGGGTTCGGCTTAGTGAAATGGTTAGTGTTATGGTTTCTGTTAGTGTTAGGATTAGGGTTAGTTTTAGGTCTATTGTTATGATTAGGGTTAGGTTTAGGTAAGCGTTAGCATTATGGTTACGTTAGGTTTAGGGTTATGGTTTGTGTTAGGGTTTATGTTTGGCTTAGGGTTATGGTTAAGGTTAGGGTTATGTTTAAGGTTAGGTTTAGGGTTAGGGTTAGTATTAGTATTAGGGTTGGGTTTAGTGATAGGGTTAGTGTTATGGTGAGTGTTCATGTTAAAGATATGGTTAAATTTAGGATTAGGGTTCATGTTAGGGTTTCGTTTAGGGTTAGTGATAATTTTAGGTTTAGGGTTAGGGTTAGGGTTAGTGTTATAGTTAGGATTAAAGTTAGGGTTAGGTTTAGTGTTTTGGTTAGTGTTAGAGTTAGGTTTAGTGTTAATGTTTGGGTTAGGATAAGGGTTAGGTTTTGTGATAGGGTTATTGTTAGTGTTAGGGTTAGTGTTATGGATAGGGTTAGTTTAGGATTAGTGTTAGGGTTAGGGTTAGGTTTAGTGTTAGGTTACTGTTAGGGTTAGGGTTACGGTTAGATTAAGGTTAGGGTTCTGGTTACGGTTAGGTTTTGTGTTACAGTCAGGGTTAGGGTTAGGTTTAGTGTTAGGGTTAGGGTTAAATTTAGTGCTAGAGTTATGGTTAGGTTAAGGTTTAGGGTTAGCTTTAGGGTTATGCTTATAATTAATGTTAGTGTAAAATTTTGGTTATTATTAGGGCTAGGATTTGGGTTAGGGTTAGTGTTTGGGTTAGGGTTAGGTTTTGTGTTAGGGTTACTGTTAGGGTTATGTTTAGGGTTAGGATTATGGTTAGAAATTAGAGTTAGGGTTAGGTTAAGTTTAGGGTAGGTTAGGGTTAGGGTTAAAGTTAGTGTTACGGTTTTGTTTAGGGTAAGTGTTAGGGTTAGGGTTAGCTTAGGGTTAGGTTAGGTTTCCTGTTAGTTTTAGGGATAGGGTATGTGTTAGCGTTACTGTTAATTTTAGGATTTGGTTAGGATTAGGGTTAGTTTTAGGGTTAGGGTTAAGTCAAAACTAACCATTAGTGTTTGGGTTAGGGATATAGTTAGGTTTAGGGTTAGTGTTAGTGTTATGGTTAGTGTTAGTATTAGGTTTATGGTTAGGGTTAGTTGAGGATTAGGTTTAAGTTTAGGGTTAGGGTTATTGTTAGGGTTAGGATTAGGATTAGGTTTAGAGTTAGGGTTAGGGTTTCTGTTAGGGTTAGGGTTAACGTTAATTTTAGCATTAGTTTTAGGATGGGGTTAGGGTTTGGGTGAGGGTTAGACTTAGTGTTATGGTTAGGTTTAGGGTTTGTGTTAGGGTTTGGTTTAGGGTTAGTGTTAAAGGTAGGATGAGGGTTAGTGTTAGGTAAGCATTAGAGTTAGGGTTAGTAGGGTTAGCATTATGGTTTGGGTTAGTGTTTTTGTTAGGATTAGGGTTAGGGTTAGATTTAGGGTTAGTGTTATGTTATGGTTAGGTTTAGTGTTAGGGTTACGGTTAGTTTTTGTGTTATGGTTACGGTTAAGGTTTCATTAATGGTTACGGTTACAGTTAGTGTTAGGGTTCAGGTTAGTGTTAGGTATAGGTTTATGTTAGGGTTATGTTTAGGGATGTGTTAGGTTTAGGGTTAGTGTTAAGGTTCCTGTTATGGTTAGGGTTAGTGTTAGGGTAAGGTTTAGGGTTAGGGTAAGTGTGAGGGTTAGGTTTAAGGTTAAGGTTAGAGTTAGTGTTAGGGTTAGTGTTAGGATTTGGTTTAGGTTAAGGTTAGGGTTAGGGATAGTTTAAGTTTAGATTTAGGGATTGGGTTAGGGTTAAGTTTAGTGTTTGTGTTAGAGTTAGGGTTAGGGTTAAGTAAGGGTGAGGGTAAGGGTTAGGTTTAGAGTTAAAGTTTTAGGGTTAGTGTTAGAGTTAGAGTTTCGATTGGGGTTAGGCTTAGTGAAATGGTTATGGTTATGGTTTGTGTTAGGTTAGGGTTAGGGTTAGTGTCAGGGTTATTATTACGTTTAGGATTAGATAACACCTTTAGGGTTAGTTTTAATGTTACTGTTAAGTTTAAGGTTATTGTTAGCATTAGCATCTTGGTTATTGTTAGGGTTAGGTTTAGTGTTAGGTTTAGGATTAAGTTTAGGGTTAGTGTTAGGTTTAGGATTAGTGTTAGAATTAGTGTTAGGGTTAAAGTTAGGGTTATGGTTTTGATTTGGTGTTTTAGTTAGTTTTAGTGTTAGGGTTAGCATTAGGTTTAGTGTTAGGGTTAAGGTTAGGGTTTAGGTTAGGGTTAGGATTAGTGGTAGGGTTAGGTTTAGGGTTAGGTTTAGGTTTAGGGTTAGTGTTAGTGTTAGTGATATTGTTAGTGTTAGTGTTAGCATTAGGATTAGAGTTAGGGTTAGGTGTTAAAATTAGTAATAAGTTTAGGATTAGGGTTACTGTCTGGTTAGGTTTAGGGTTAAGTTTAGTTTTAGAGTTAGAGTTAAGTTTAGGGTTATTTTTAGTGCTATTAACAGTTAGGGTTAGGGTTAGGTTTCTGGTTAGGTTTAATGTTAGTTTTAGAGTTAGGGTTAGGGTAGTATTAAGTTTAGGGTTAGGGTTTTTCTTAGTGTTAGGGTTGGGGTTAGGATTTTTGTTAGGGTTAGAGTTACATTTAGGGTTAGGGTTAGGATTAGTGTTAGGGTTAGGGTTAGGTTTTGTGTTAGTTTTAGAGTTAGGTTTAGGTTTAGGGTTAGGGTAGTGTTAGGTTTAGGGTTAGGGTTTGTCTTAGGGTGAGGGTTGGGGTTAGGGTTTGTGTTAGGGTAAGGGTTAGGGTTAGAGTTACCATTAGGGTAAGTGTTAGGGTTAGGATTAGTGTTAGGGATAGGGTTAGGTTTTGTGTTATGTTTACTGATAGGATTATGGTTAGGGTTATGGGTGCACTTAGAGTTAGGGTTCAGATTAGTGTTAGAGTTAGTTTTAGTTTAGGTTTAGGGTTAAGGTTAGGTTTAGAGTAAGGTTGAGGTTTACATTAGAGTTAAGGTTAGGGTTAGGGTTAGTGTAAGGTTCAGGTTTATGGTTAAGTTTAGGTTTACTCTTAGAATTAGATTTAGGGTTAGGGTTAGGGTTAGTGTTAGGTTTAGGGTTAGGGTTAGGGTTTGGTTAGTTTTAGGGTTATTGTAAGGTTTAGGGTTAGGGTTAGGGTAGTGTGAGAATTAGTGTTAAATTTAGGGTTACGGTATGGGTTATTTTAGGTTAGGGTTAGTGTTAGGATTCCTGTTAAGGTTAGGGTTAGGGTTAGGTTAAGTGTTAGTGTTAGGGTTAGGGTTATGGTTACAGTTAGTGTTAGGCTTAGGTTAGGGTTAGGGTTAGTGTCATGGTTAGTTACAAGTTTAGTGTTAGGGTAAGAGTGAGGTTTAGTTTTAGGGTTTGCATTAGGATTAGGGTTAGTGTTTGGGTTATTGTTAGGGTTTGGGTTACATAAGTGTGAGGGTTAGGTTTATAAAAGGTCAGGGTTATGGTTCGGGTTAGGGTATTTCTTAGGATTAGGGTAAAGTTAGGGTTAATGTTAGAGTTAGTGTTCGAATTAGGTTTAGTTAGGTTTAGTGTTAGGGTTAGGATTAAGTTTAGGGTTAGGGTTAGTGTTAGGGTGAGGGTTCGTGTTAGGGTTCATTTTAAGGTTAGGGTTATGGTAAGGTTTAGGGTTCGTGTTAGGGTTAGGTTTAGGGGTAGTTTTAGTGTTAAGTTTAGGTTTAGGTTTAGCTTTAGGCTTAGGGTTATAGTTTGGGTCAGGGTTGAGCCTAGTGGAATGGTTAGGTTTATGGTGAATGTTAGTGTTAGGATTAGGGTTAGTGTCAGGGCTATTGTTAGGATTAGGATTAGGGTAAAGTTTAGGTAAGGTTTAGCATTATGATTAGGTTAGGGTTAGGTTATGGTTTGGGTGAGGGTTTGTGTTTGGGTTAGGGTTAGGGTCAGGATTATATTTAAGGTTAGAGTTAGTGTTAGGGTTAGCGTTAAGTTTTGTTTTAGGGTTAGGATTAGGCTTAGGGTTAGTGTTAGGGTTAGGTTTAGGGTTAGGGTTCATGTTAGGGTTTGGTTTAGGGTTAGTGATAGTTTTAGATTTAGGTTTAGGGTTAAGGTTAAGGCTAGAGATAGAGTTACGGTTAGTGTTATGGTTCATGTTAGGGTTAAGGTTCATGCTAGGGTTACTGTTAGGGTTTGGGTTAGGGTAAGTGTAAATGTTAGGATTAGGGTTAGTGTTACAGATAGAGTTAGTGTTAGGGTTAGGTACAAGATTAGTTTTAGGTTTAGGGATAAGTTTAGGATTAGGGCTAGTGTTATGGTTAGGGTTAGTTTTAGGGTTAGTGTTAGGTTGTGTGTTACAGTGAGGGTTCGAGTTAGAGTAAGGGTTATGTGTACAGTTAGGATTCAGGTTAAGGTTAGGTTTAGGGTTAGGGTTAGGTTTGGGTTAGAGTTACTGTTAGGGTTAGGGTTAGTGTTAAGGTTAAGTTTAGTGTTAGGTTAGGTTTAGGCTTACAGTTAGGGTTACAGTTTGGGTCAGGGTTGGGCCTTGTGAAATTGTTAAGTTTAAGGAGCATGTTAGTGTTAGGATTATGGTTAGTTTTAGGGCTATTTTTAAGGTTAGGGTTATGGTTAGGTTTAGGTAAGGGTTAGCATTATGGTTAGGTTAGGCTTAGGGTTATGGTTTGGGTTAGGGTTTGTGTCTGGTTTAGGGTTAGTGTTATGATTAGGGTTAGGGTTAGGTTTAGTGGTAGGGTTAGGATTAGGTTTAGGGTTAGTGTTAGTGTTAGGGTTAGGGTTAAGGTTAGGGTTAAGGTTAGGGTTCATGTTAGGTTTACG
This sequence comes from Marmota marmota marmota, assembly GCF_001458135.2. Taxonomy (NCBI): domain Eukaryota; kingdom Metazoa; phylum Chordata; class Mammalia; order Rodentia; family Sciuridae; genus Marmota; species Marmota marmota. The sequence goes on along the minus strand of NW_026008093.1, from coordinate 48,454 downwards.
GTTAGGTTTAGAATTAGGATTCATATTTGGGTTTGGTTTATTTTTATTGATAGTTTTAGGTTTAGGTTTAGAGTTAGGGTTAGTGTTAGGAATAGGGTTAAGCTTAGAGTTAGGGTTCATGTTAGGGTTAGGTTTGGAGTAAGTGTTAGGGTTACAGTTAGGGTTATAGATAGAGTTAGTGTTTGTGTTAAGGTTAGGGTTAGGGGTAGTTTTAGGTTTAGGGATAAGGTTAGGGTTAGAGTTAGTGTTAGGGATCATGTTAGGGCTTCTGTTAGAGTGAGGGTTCGGGTTAGAGTTAGGGTTATGCGTATGGTTAGGATTCAATTTAAGGTTAGGTTTGGGGTTAGGGTTAGGTTTGGGTTAGAGTAAGGGTTAAGGTTTGTGTTAGGGTTGGATTTAGGGTTAGGTTTACAGTTAAATTTATTGTTAGGGTTATCGTTAGATTTAGGTTAAGGTTAGTTTTAGGGTTAGTGTTAGGGTAAGGGTTAGGTTAAGGTTTAGGTTAGGGTTAGGGTTGTGTTACATTAGGGTTAGGGTTATGGTGAGTGTTAGGTTTTGTGTCAGGGTTGTGTTTAGTTTTAGGTTTAAGTTTAGGGTTAGGGTTAGTATAAGAGTTAGTGTTTGGGTTTTCTTAGGGTTAATGTTAGGATTAGGGTTAGGTTTTGTGTTTTGGTTAGGGATAAGTTTAGGGTTATGGTTAAGATTAGGGTTAGGGTTAGTGATAGTGTTAGGGTTAGAGTTAGTGTTAGGGATAGGGTTAGGATTAGTGTTAGGTTTAGCATTAAGTTTAGGGTTAGTGTTTGGTTTAGGGTTAGGGTTATCGTTAGTTTTAGGGTTAAGGTTAGGGTTAGGTTGTCTGTTAAATTTACGTTTAGTTTTAGGGTTCAAGTTAGTGTTATGTTTAGGTTTAGTATACTGTTTAGGTTTAGGTTTATAGTTAGGGTTAATATTAATGTTTTGGTTAGGGTTAGTGTTAGGTTTAGGTTTAGGGTTTGGGTTAGGGATACGGTGAGGTTTAGGGTTAGTATTAGCGTTCGGGTTAGGGTTAGGTTCAGGGTTAGGTTTAGGGTTAGGTTAAGCTTAAAGTTAGGGATTGTGTTGATGTTAGGGATAGGTTTAGGGTTAGGGTTAGTGTTAGGGTTAGGTTTAGGGTTAGGTTTAGTGTTAGGGTTAGCATTAGGTTTAGGGTTAGTGTTTCAGTTAGGGCTAGGGTTAGGGTTAGTTTTAGGGTTAAGGTAGGGTTAGGGTTTGTGTTAAAGTTACTGTTAGGGTTAGGGTTAGGGTTTTTGTTAGGGATATGTTTAGGTTTAGTGTTATGTTTAGGTTAAGGGTTAGGGTTAGGGTTAGGATTAATGTTTGGGTGAGGTATCGTTTTGGGTTTAGGTTTAAGGTTAGGGGTAGGGTTAGGGATAGAGTGAGGTTTAGCGTTAGTATTAGCATTCGGGTTAGGGTTAGGTTTAGTTTCAGGGTTAGGGTTATTCTTAGGTTTACGGTTAGGGTTAGGGTTAGTGGTAGAATTAAAGCTAGGGTTAGGATTATGGTTAGTGTTACGGTTAAGATTAGGTTTAAGGTTTGTGTAAGGTTTAGTATTAGCATTAGAGTTACAGTTTGGGTTTGGGTTAGTATTGGTGTTTGGGTTAGTATTATGGTAATGGTTATGGTTAGGATTAGTGTTAAGCTTAGTGTTAGTGTTAAAATTTGAATTTGAGTTAGGTTTAGGGTTAATAGTAGAGTTAGATTTATATTTAGTGTTATGTTTAGGTTTATATTTAGATATAGGTTTAGTGTTAGGGTTAGTGTTAGGTTTTGGGTTGGGGATAGTGTTAAGGCTAGGGATAGGTTTAGAGTTAGTGTTAATGTTTGGGTTAGGGTTAGGTTTAGGTTTAGTGTTACGGTTAGGGTTAGGGTTAGGTTTAGTGTTAGGGATAGGGTTAGTGCTAGGGTTAGCATTAATATTAGTGTAAGTTTTAGGATTAGGATTAGGGTTCTGTTTAGGCTGAGGTTGAGTTTTAGAATTAGTGTTAGGGTTAGGGTTTAAGTTAGTGTTAGTGTTAGGGTTAGAATTTGGGTTCGGTTTAGGGTTAGTAGTAGGGTTAGATTTAGGTTTAGTGTTAGGGTTAAATTTAGTTTTAGGTATAGTTTTAGTGTTAGGGTTAGTGTTAGGTTTTGGGTTTGGGACAGTGTTAAGGCTAGGGATAGGTTTAGGGTTAGTGTTAGTGTTTGGGTTAGGGTTAGGTTTAGGTTTAGTGTTATGGTTAGGATTAGGGTTAGGTTTTGGGTTAGTGATAGGATTAGTGTTAGGGTTATTGTTAATGTTAGTGTAAAGTTTAGGATTAGAGTTAGGGTTCGGGTTAGGCTTAGTTTTAGTTTTAGAGTTAGGGTCGTGGTTAGGGTTTGGGTTTGTGTTAGTGTTAGGGTTAGGGTTTCTGTTATGACAGGATTAGGGTTACAGTTTCAGTTAAGGTTAGGTTTAGCTTCGTTTTAGGGTTAGGGTTGGGTTAGTGTTACAGTTAGGGTTAGGATTACAGTAAATGCTAGTGTTAGGATTAGGGTTAAAGTTAGGATTAGTGTTAGTGTTAGGTCTTGGGTTAGTTTTAGGCTTAGTATTAGTGATTGAGTTAGGGTTGGGATTAAGGTTAGTGTTAGGATTAGGGTTAGGGTTAGGTTAAGGGTTATGTAAGTCTTAGGGTTAGGGATAGTTTAGGGTTAGGTTTATGGTTTTCATTAAGGTTTGTGTTAGGGTTAGTGTTAGGGTTAGGTTTAGTGTTAGAGTTAGGGTTAGGTTTAAGGTTAGTGTTAGTGTTAGCATAAGGATTAGGGTTAGTGTTAGGTTTAGTGTTAGTTTTAGGGTTAGTGACATGGTTAGTGTTAGTGTTAGGATTAGTGTTAGTGTTAGGGTTATGGTTAGGTTTAGGGTTAGTGTAGGTTTAGGGTTAGGATTAGGTTAGTGCTAGGATTAGGGTTAGGGTTTGGATTAGGTTTCGTTTTAGGGTTAGAGTTAGAGTTATGGTTAGGATTAGATTTAGGTTTAGTGTTAGGGTTAGGGTTAGGATTAATGATAGTAATTAGGTTAGGTTTAGGGTTCATGTTAGGTTTAGGATTCATGTTAGGTTTAGGTTTAGTGTTAAATTTTGTGTTAGTGTTATGGTTATGGTTAGGTTTAGGTATAGTGTTAGGGTTAGTGATAGGTTTAGGTATAGTGTTAGGGTTAGGGTTAGAGTTACGTTTAGTGTTATGGTTAGGGTTGGAGTTATGGTTTGGGATAGTGTTAGGGTTAGGGTTAGTTTTAGCTTTAGTTTTATTGTTAGTGTTAGGGTTATGGTTAGCATTATGTAAGGGTTAGGGTTAGAGTTAGGATTGGGTTAGGTTTAGGGGTAGGGTTTCGGTTAGGGTTTGTGTTAGGATTAGTGTTAGGGATAGGGTAATGGTTAGGTGTAGGAATAAGTTTAGGTTAAAATTAGTGTTAGAATTAGTGTTAGGGTTATGTTTAAAATTAGTGTTAGTGTTAGCGTTAGGGTTAGGGTTACAGTTAGGGTTAGGGTATGTTTCAGAGTTAGTGTTAGGGTTACGGTTAGTGATAGCGTTAGTGATAAGTTAGGGTTATGTTTAGTGTTAGGGTTAGGGTAAGGTTTAGGTTTAGTGATAAGTTTAGTTTTAAGGTTAGGTTTAGTGTTAGGGTTTGGGTTAGAGTTAGGTGAGGGTTGGTTTTAGGCTTAGTGTTAGGGTTTGTGTTAGTATTAAGGTTAGGTTTACAATTCGAAATAGGGTTAGGTTTAGGGTTAGGTTTAAAATATTAGTGTTAGGGATAATTTTAATGTTAGTGTTAGTGTTAGGGTTAAAGTTATGGTAATGTTTAGGTTTAGAGTTAGTGTTAGTGGTAGGGATAGGGTTAGGTTAGTGTTAGGGTTATGATTATGGTTTGTGTTAGTGTTAGGGTTATGGTGAGTGTTAGGTTTAGGGTTAGGTTAGGTTTAGGGTTAGGGTTAGTTTTAGTGTTTGTGTTTGGGTAGTGTTAGAGTTATGGATAAAGTCAGGGTTAGAGTTAATTTTAGCTTTATTTTTTAAGGTTAGTGTCAGTGTCTGTGTTAGGTTTAGGTAAGGTTTAGGGTTATTGTTGGGTTAGATTTAGGGTTATGGTGTGGGTTATGGTTTGTGTTAGGGTTAGGGTTAGGGTTATAATTAGGTGTAGGGTTAGGGTTATAGTTAGGGTTAGTGTTAGGGTTAGAGTTAGGGTTAGGTTTAGAATTAGTGTTAGGGTTACCATGAGGGTTGGCGTTAGGGTTAGGGTAAGTTCAAGGTTTAGGGTTAGGGTTAGGTTTAGTGTTAGGGTGAGTGTTAAGGTTAGGGATAGCTTATGTTTAGGGTTAAGGTTAGTTTTAGTGTTTGGGATAAGGTTAGTGTTAGGGTTAGATTTAGGTTTAGGGTTAGGGTTAGTGTTACGTTTAGGATTTGTTTTAGGGTTACAGATAGGATTAGAGTTAGGGTTCATATTCAGGTTAGGATTAGGGTTAAGTTTAATATTAGTGTTAGGGCTATGGTTATAATTAATGTTTGAGTTAGGTTGAAGTTAGGTTTTGGGTTAGTGTTAGGGATAGTTTTAGGTTTAGAATTAGGGTTAAGATGAGATTTAGGGTTAGGTTTAGGGTTAGGGTTAGAATTAGTTTTAGGTTTAGGTTTTTCGTTAGGGTCAGTGTTAGGTTTAGGTTAGGGTTAGGGTTAGTGTTTGGCTTAAAGTAAGGGTAAGGGTTAGGGTTAGAGTTTGGGTTAGGGTTAGGGTTATACTTAGGTTAGGGTTAGGTTTAGGGTTATGTTAGGTTTAGGGTTAGGGTTAGGGTTGGTGTTTGGGTTAGATTTAGGATTAGAGTTAGGGTTAGTGTTTTTGTTAGGGTTAGGTTTTGGGTTAGGATTAGGGTTATTGGTATGGTTAGGCTTCAAGATCTTTTTAAAGATAGGATTAAGTTTAGGGTTAGGTTTAGTGTTAGGGATAGGTTTAGTGTTAAGTTTAGGGGTAGTGTTAGGTTTAGGGTTAGGGTTAGTGTTAAAGTTATGTTTAGGGTTAGGGTTAGTGTTATGGTTAGGTTAGGGTTAGGTTTAGGTTTAGTGTTAGCAAGGGTTAGGTTTATGTTTAGGTTTCTGGTTAGGATTAGTTTTAGAGTTAAGATTAGAGTTAGGGTAGTGTTAGGTTTAGGGTTAGGTTTTGTTAGGATTAGGTATAGGTTTAGTATTTGTGTTTAGCTTAGGATTATGATTAGGGTTATGGTTAGTGTTATGTTTAGAATTAGGGTAAATTTAAGTTTAGAGTTAGGGGTCGGGTTAGTGTTAGGGTTAGGGATAGGGTTAGTGTTAGGGTTAAAGTTAAGTTTAAGGTTAATGTTAGGATTATGGTTAGGGTTAGTGTTAGGTTTAGAGTTAAGGTTAGCCATGGTTAGTGATAGGTTTAGGGTTAAAGTCAGGGTTAGGTTTAGGGTAGGTAAGGGTTATGATAAGGGTTAGTTTAGGTTTACGGTTATGGTTTCAGTTGGGGTTTGTGTTAGGGTTAGCATTAGGGTTAGGGTTAGGGTTACAGTTAGGGTTAGGAATAGGGATAGGTTTAGTGTTAGGGTTAGGATTAGGTTTAGAGTTAGGGTTCGTTTTAGGGTTAGTGTTAGGGTTAGGGTTAGTGTTATTGTTACGGTTAGGGTTAAGGTTAGGTTTAGTGTTAGTTTAAACTACTAGGGTTTAGTATTAGGGTTTTGTTAGTGTTAGGGATAGGGTTAGGATTAGGTTTAGAGTTAGGGTTCGTTTTAGAGATAGGTGAAGTGTTAGAATTAGTATTAAGGTTATTGTTAGGGTTTGGGTTATGGTTTGTGTTAGAGTTAGGGTTAGGGTTACAGTTAGTGTTAGGGTTACGTTAGTTGAGTTAATTGGTAGTGTTATCTTTAGATTTAGGTTACTGTTACTTTTAAACTTAGGGTTGGTTTAGTATTATAGTTAGTGTTAAGCTTAGGGTTAGGGTTAGGCTTAGTGTTAGTTATAGGGTTAGGTTTGGATTTAGGGCTAGTTTTAGGATTCGGGTTAGATTTAGTGTTAGGGTTCATTTTAGGGTTAAGTTTAGGCAAGGGTTAGGGTTAGGGTTGGGGTTAGGGTTACGGTTATGATTTTTGTTAGAGTTAGGGTTAGGGTTAGTTTTTGTATTAGGGTTAGGGTTAGGTTAGGGTTAGCATTAAGATTAGAATTTGGGTTAGAGTGAGGGTTAGGGTTAGGTTTAGGATTAGTTTTAAGGTTATGGGAAGAATTAGTGTTCTGTTTAGGGTTAGGGTTAGGGTTAGGGTTAGTTTAGGTTAGGGTTAGGGTTAGGAATAGGGTTACAGTTACGGTTATGGTTCATTTAAGAGTTAGGGTTAGTGTTAGGATAAAGGTTAGGGTTAGGTTAGGGTTATGGTTAGTGTTAAGTTAGGGTTAGGGTTACATTTACAATTCATGTTACAGTTAGGGCTAATGTTAGTGTTTGGTTTAGGTTTAGGATTAGTGTTAGGGTTACTGTTAGGATTACAGTTAGGTCTAGGGTTAGGTTTAGGGTTAGCCTTAGGGTTAGTGTTAGAATTAGGATTAGGGTTAGGTACAGTGTTAGGGTAGGTGTTATGGTTAGGGTTAGTTTAACATTAGGGTTCATGTTAGAGTTAGAATTAGGGTTAGTGTTAGTGTCAGGTATAGTGTAAAAGTTATGGTCAATGATAGAGTTAGGGTTGGTGTTAGGGTTAGGGTTAGTGTTAGTGTTAGGGTTAGGTTTAGGGTTAGGGTTTGTGTTAGAGGTAGGTTTAGGGTTACGATTAGGCTTAGCCTTAGGGTAAGTATTAAGGTTAGGTTTACAGTTATGGATATTGTTATTGTTAGTGTTAGTGTGAGGGTTAGGGTTAGGGTTAGTTTTAGGTTTAAGGTTAGGTTTAGGGTTAGTGTAATGGTTGATGAAAATGTTTGTGTTAGCATGAGGTTTAGGGTTAGGGTTAGAGTGACAGTTAAATTTAGGATTCAGTTTAGGGTTAGGATTAGTGTTAGAGTTAGGTTTAAGTTAGGGTTAGGGTTAAGGTTGGTGTTAGGGTTTGATTTAGGGTTAGGTTTAGGGTTAAGTGTATTGATAGTGTTATCTTTAGATTTAGGTTAAGATTAGTTTTAGGGTTAGTGGTAGGTTAGCATTATGGTAAGATTTAGGTTAGCTTTAGGGTTAGGGTTAGGTTAGTGTTAGGGTTATGGTAAGCATTAATGTTTGTGTTAGGGTTAGGTTTTGGTTAGGGTTAGGGTTAGAGTTAGGGTAAGTGTTAGGGTTAGGGTTAGGGTTAGGCTTAGGGTTATGGTTTGTGTTACAGTCAGGTTAGGGTTGGGGTTTCAGTTAAGATTAGGGTTAGTTTAGTGTTAAGGTTAGGGTCTGGGTTAGTGTTACTGTTATGGTTAGGTTTAGTGTTTAATTTCCGGTTAGGGATAGGGTTAATGTTACACTTAGTGTTAGGGTTAGAATTAGGTTTAGGTTTAGGGTTGGGATTTTTGACAGGTTTAGTGTTAGGGTTCATATTAGTGTCATTGTTAGGGTTATGGTTAGTTTTAGGGTTAGGGTTAGTCTAAGGGTTAGGGTTAGGGTTAGTGTAGGTTTAGGGTTAAGGTTAGATTAGTGAGAGAATTAGGGTTAGGGTTCGGTTTAGTTTTTGTGTTAGGGTTACAGTTAGGGTTAGTGTTAGGTTTAGGGTTAGGATTAGGATTAGGTTTAGTGTTAGTGTTAGGATTAGTATTAGGGTTCGTATTAAATTTAGGGTTAGGCTTAGTATTAAGTTTAGATTTAGTGTTAGGTTTAATGTTAGCGTAAACATTACAGTTAGGGTTAGGTTTAGTGTTATTTTTAGGGATAGGTTTAGGGATAGTGTTAGGGTTAGGGTTAGAGTTATGTTTAGTGATAAATTTAGAGTTATTGTTAGAATTACGTTTACTGTTGGCGTCAGGGTTAGTGATAGGGTTCAGTTTGGGGTTAGGGTTAGTGTTTGGGTTAGGGATATGTTTAGTATTAGGGTTTTGTTAGTGTTAGGGATAGGTTTAAGTTTAGTGTTAGGGTTAGGGTTATGGTTATTGATTTAGTTAGTGTTAGTGTTAGTGTTATGGTTATGGTTAAGCTTATTGTTAGGGTTAGTGTTTGGGTTTGTGTTAGGATTAGTGTTAGGGTTAGGGTTAGGCTTATGGTTAGGGTAAGGATTCAGATTAGGGTTAGTTTTAGGTTTGGGGTTAAGTTTTGTGTTAGGGTTAGATTTATGGTTAGATTTAGGGTTAATTGTCAGTGTTATCATTAGATTTAAGATTAGTGTTAGGGTTAGTGTTAGGGTTAGGGTTAGGGTAAGGGATAGGTTAGATTTAGGGTTAGGGTTAGGTTAGGGTTAGGGTTATTGTTAGCATTAGGGTGTGTGTTAAGTTTAGTGTAGAATTAGGATAGAATTAGGGTTTGTGTTACGGTTAGTGTTAGGGGTAGGGTTAGGTTTTTGTTAGGGTTAGGGATATGGTTAGGGCTATGGTTAGGGTTAGAGTTAGTGCTAGGATTAGGGTTAGGGTTAGTGTTAGGGTTAGGCTTAAATTTAGGGTTAGGGATAGTGTTAATGTTAGGGATAGGTTTAGCGTTAGTGTAGATGTTAGGATTAGAGTTCGGGTTAATTTTAGTGTTACGGTTAGGGTTTGGGTTAGGTTTAGGGTTAGGTTTAGTGTTAGGGTTAGGATAAAGGTTTAGGGTTAGTGTTAATGTTAGGGTTAGGGTTAGTGTTAGGGTTATGATTAGAATTAGTTTTAGAGTTATGTTTAGGGTTAGGGTTAGGATTAATGTTTGGGTAAGTGTCAGTGTTAGGTTTAGGGTTAGGTTAGGGATTAGGGTTAGGTTTAGTGTTACAATTTGGGTTAGGGCTAGGTTTAGGATTAATGTTTGGGTTAGGTTTAGTGTTAGATTTAGAGTTAGTATTAGGGTTAGTGTTAGGGATAGGGTGAGGTTTAGGGTTAGTATTAGCGTTTGGGTTAGGGTTAGGTTTAGATTTAGGTTTAGGGTTAGGGTTTGTGTTAGGTTTAGTGTTAGGCTTAGGGTTAGTGTTAGGGTTAAAGTTAGGGTTAGGGTTAGGGTTAGGGTTATTGTTAGAGTTAGGGTTAGGGTGTGTGCAAGGGTTAGGTTTGGGATTAGGGTTTGTGGTAGGGTTAGGGTTAGGGTTAGTGTTAGGTTTAGTTTTAGGTTTAGGGTTACTTTTAGGGTTACGTTTAGGGTTAGTGTTACGGTTAATATTAGGGTAGAATAAGTGTTAGGGTTAGGGTTAGTGTTAGGGTTAATTTTAGAGTTAGTTTTAGTGTTAGGGTTAGGGTTAGGTTTAGGATTAATGTTTGGGTTAGGTTTAGTATTAGATATAGTGTTGGTATTAGGGTTAGGGTTAGGGTAGAGTGAGGTTTAGGGTTAGTAATAGCATTTGGGTTAGGGTTAGGTTTAGGGTTATGGTTAGGTTTAGGGATAGGGTTATCGTTAGAGTTAGGTTTAAAGTTAGTAAGGATTAGGGTTATTGTTAGGGTTAAGATTAGGGTTAGGGTTTGTGTAAGAATTAGGTTCAGGATTAGGGTAACATTTGTTTTAGGGTTAGAATTTGGGTTAGGTTTAGGGTTAGTGGTAGGATTAGGTTTAGGATTAGTGTTAAATGTAGGTTTAGTTTTAGGGTTAGGGTAGTGTTAGGGTTAGTGTTAAGGTTAGGGATAGGGTTGGGGTTAGGGTTAGGTTTAGTGTTATGTGTTGGCTAACAGTTAGGTTTAGGGTTAGTGATAGGTTTAATATTAGGGTAAGGGTTAGGATTAGCATTATGTTAGGGTTAGTTTTAGGGCTAGGGCTAGGGTTAGGGTTAGTGTTAGGGTTAGGGTCATGTTAGGGTTAGGATTAAGGTGAGTGTTAAGGTTAAGATTAGTGTTAGGTTTACGGTTAGTGTTAGTTTTAGTGTTTGGGTTAGTGTTAGGGTTATGGTTAAAGATAGTGTTAGGTTTAGGGATAGGATTAGGGTTAGTGTTAGGGTTAGGGTTAGGTTTAGGATTAATGTTGGTGTTAGGGTTAGGGATAGGGTTAGTGTTAGTTTAAGGGTTAGTGTTAAGTTTATGTTTATTTTTAAGATTAGGGTTAGTGTTACTGTTTGTTTAGGGTTAGGGTTAGGGTTAGTGTTCAGGTTAGGTTTAGGGTTAGGGTTAGTGATACGTTTAGGATTATGTATAGGGTTAGGTTTACGCTAAGGTTTAGTGTTAGGGTAAGGGTTAGTTTTAGGGTTCTGGTTAGGCTTACATTTAGTTTAAGAGTTAAGGTTAAGGTTAGGGTTATGGGTAGTGTTAGTGTTAGGTTAGGGTTTGTGTTACGATCAGGGTTAGGTTTGGGGTTTCGGTTAAGATTAGGGTTAATTTAGTGTTAGGATTAGGGTTTGGGTTAGTGTTACGGTTAGAGTTATGGGTAGTGTTTCATTTAGGGTTAGGGATAGGATTAATGTTAGTGTTAGGGTTAGGGTTAGCATTAGTGTTAGGTTTAGGTTTAGTGTTAGGCTCAGGATTAGTGATAAGGTTAGGATTAAGATTATGGTTAGTGTTAGTGTTAGGATTAGGGTTAGGTTAGGGTTAGGGTTATTTTAGTGTTAGGGTTATGGTTTTGCTTAAGGTTTTTATTAGATTTAAAGTTAAGGTTAGAGTTATGGTTATGGTTAGGGTTCGGGTTCGTGTTAGGGTTAGTGTTAGGTTTAGGGTTAGGTGTAGTGTTAGCTGTAGGGTTAGGTTTAAAGTTAATGTTAGTGTTAGTGTTAAGGTTAGGGTTAGTGTTAGACTTAGGGTTAGGAATAGGTTTAGTGACAGGGTTAGTGTTAGGGTTAGGATTAGTGTCAGTGTTAGTGATATGGTTAGGTTTAGGGTTTGGATTAGGTTTTGTGTTAGGGTTACAGTTTGGGTTAGTATTAGGGTTAGGGTGAAGATTAGGTTTAGGGATAGGTTTAGTGTGAGGATTAGGGTTAGGGTTCCTGCTAGTGTTATTGTTAACATTTTGGTTAGGTTTGGGTTTAGTGTAAGGGTTAGTGTTAGTGTTAGAGTTATGGTTAGTGTTAGGTATAGTGCTAGGTTTAGGTATAGCTTTAGGGTTAGTGTTAGTGTTACGGTTAGGGTTAAGGTTAGGTATAGTGTTAGTTTTAGGGTTAGTTTTATGGCTATTGTTAGGTTTAGTGTTTGGGTTTGGTAAGCGTTAAGGTTAAGGTTGTGTTAGGTTTACGGTTATGATTTGTGTTAGGATTTGTGTTTGGGTTAGGGTTAGGGTTACGGTTAGGTGTTGGTTAGGGTTAGGGTTAGAGTTAGTATTAGGGTTAGTGTTAGTGTTAGGTTTAGAATTAGTGTTAGGGTTAACTTTAGGGTTAGGGTTAGGGTAGGGTAAGTTTAAGGGTTAGAGATAGTGTTAGTGTTAGTGTTAGGGTTAGTGTTAGCTTTAGGGTTAGGGCTCTGGTTAGGGTTAGGTTTAGGCTAAGTTTTAGGGTTAGGGTTAGGTTTAGGTTTAGGTTTAGTGTTAATATTTGGGTTAGGTTTAGGGTTAGTTTAGGGTTAGAGTTAGTGTTAGGGTTAGGTTAGGGTGTGTTTTAGGCTTAGTGTTTGGTTTTTTTAGGGTTAGATTTAGTATTAGGGTTAGTGTTACAGTTCAGATTAGGGTTAGGTTTAGGGTTAGGGTTAGTGATAGGGTTATTGTTAGAGTTATGTTAGGATTAGTTTTAGAGTTAGGGCTAGGGTTAGGATTAGTGCTATCGTTAGGGTCATGTTATGGTTAGGATTAGGGTGAGTGTTAAGGCTAAGGTTAGTGTTAGGTTTAGGGTTAGGGTTAGTTTTAGTGTTTGGCTTAGTGTTAGGGTTATGGTTAAAGTTAGTGTTAGGGTTAGGGACAGGTTTAGGGTTAGTGTTAAGCTTAGGGTTAGGGTTAGGTTTAGGATTAGTGTTAGTGTTAGGGTTAGGGTTAGGGTTAGTGTTCGTTTAAGGGTTACTGTTAGTGTTAGTGCTAAGTTTATGTTTATTTTTAAGATTAGGGTTAGTGTTACTGTTTGGTTAAGGTTACGGTTAGGGTTAGTGTTAGTTTTCAGGTTAGGTTTAGGTTTAGGGTTAGTGATACATTAAGGATTATGTTTAGGGTTAGTGTTTGTGGTATGGTTAGGGTTGGTGTTAGGTTTTTGTTAGGGTTAGGGTTAGGGTTAGGGTCAGTGTTGATTTTAAAATAGGGTTATGGTTAGTGTTAGGGTTAGTTTTAGGGTTAGGGTTAGGGGTAGGGTTAGGGTAGGGTTAGGGTTAGTGTGAGTGTTAGTGTTAGGTTTAGGTTTAGGGTTTGTGTTAGGGTTAGGATTAGGGTTAGGGTTCGGTTTAGTGGTAGGTTTAGGGTTCTAGTTAGCATTAGGCTTAAGGTTACATTTAGGGTAATAATGTTTTTAGGGTTAGGGTTCAGGTCATGTTTAGGGTATGGATAGGTTAGGTTTAGGGATAGTGCTAGGATCAGCCTGAGGATTAGCATTAGGGTTAGTGTTAGGGTTTGCATAATGGATGGGTTAGAGCTAGGGTTAGGGCTAGGTTTATGGTTACAGTCAGGGCTAAGGGTAGTTTTAGGTTTAGTGCAAGGATTAAAGTTAGGTTTAGGTTTAGGATAAGGGTTAGGGCTAGGTTTAGGGTTTGAGTTAAGGTTAAAGCTAGGTTTGGGTCTTGGATTAGGGCTAGGTTTTGGGTTACATTAGGGCTCTTCTTAGTGATATGGCTAATGTAAGAACTAAGGTTACGATTAGGGCTAGTTTTAGGTTTACATTTAGGACTAAGTCTAGTTTTAGGATTAGGTTTAGGTTTAGGGTGATGTTTTTAACTAGAGTTAGTGTTAGTTTCAGAGTCAGGGTCATGGTTTGTTTTATGGTTAAGGATAGGACTCAAATTAGGGGTAGGTTTAGGGCTAGATGTAGGGTTAGGATTTGGTTTAGGTTAAGGGTTAGGGTTAGTCCTATGGCTCAGTTTTGTTTTAGGACTAAAGCTAAAGTTAAGGGTAGTTTTATCATTAGTGTTAGTGTTATTGCTTCTGATAGGGTGAGTTTAGGCTTAGGAGTAGATTTAGAGATATGGTTAATTCTAGGGTTAGGGCTATGACTAGTGTTAGAGCTAAGATTAGGGCTAGTATTTGCCTTATGGTAAAGGATAGGGTTAGAACTGGGAATAGGGTTTGGGTTAGGGTTAGGGCTAAATTAGGGCTAGGAATAGGTCTAGGGTTAGTGTTAGGTTTAGGCCTAGGATTAGGGCTATGTTTATGGTTAGGTTTAGGGTTAGATTTAGGGGAAGGGATGCCTGTTTGATTTCCACCTCCATTTCCATTTACTCATAGGTGTCAAAATGTAGTGAAACCTTAAAATACAAAGTATTCATGATAGTGGACCATTGAATTGAGAAGAACATACCTTGGGAACAGACTAAGGCTGGATCAAAGATGACTCCTGCCCAGTATCAAAGAAATTTGAACAAAACTAACTCTCACCCTAACATTACCTCTAACCCAAGACATAGCCGTAACCCTAAACCTAACATTAACACTAACCTGATTAGAGAACCATTGATCCTAGAATTCTGACTCTTGTGGAGCCTTGTGGGGCAAGCTAAGTGATGAATCCTACACAACATCAAACAAATTTGAGCAAATAATTATGGGAGATATTTCAGTACATGCATATTTTCCTGTTTTCTCCTAAAGGACTCTCAGATTAAGTTGTTTTTGCATGCTTAAGCATAGGCCTACTTTTACAAGGAACATACCAGAGTCCCTAGAGGGAACTGATGGAGTGAGTGAAGTTTCAAACAGCTAGCACAAACCCTGTTAGATTTTCAACTTCATTAACTTTCCCGTGTAGGTAAAAATGAAGTGAAATCTTAAAACACAAAATGTTCCTGACAGCAAACCTGTGAATGGAGAAGGCGTAAACCCGGGGAATGGAGTAAATCTAGCTAAAAGATAAATCCTCCCACGTACCAAAGAATTTTGAATAGAACTAACTTTAACCCTAACACTAGCTCTAACCCTAGCTCTTCCCTTAACCCTAAATTTTTATGAAACCTTTGACCATAGAATTTCCAAACTTAGCAGCCTAGTGGGGCAAGCTAAGGGATGAATGCTGCACAGTATCAAAGAAATCTGTCCAAAAAGTTAATGGAGTATATCAGTACATGCATATTTCCCTGTTATATCCTAAAGGACTCTTGGATAAAGTTGTTTTTACATGCTTCAGCTTAGGCCTATTGTCACAAGAACAAACCAGAGATTGCTCACAGAGAATTGATGGAGTGTGAAGTTTCAAGCAGCTAGCATCAATGCTGTTTGATTTTCAGCTCCATTTCCATTTACCTGTATAGGACAAAATGAATTGAAACTTTAAAATACAAACTGTTCCTTACAGTGAACCATTGAATCTAGGAGTCCCAAACATGTGGAGTATAGTAAGAATAGGAAAAAAAATTAATCCTGCCCAGTATCAAAGAAATTTGAAAAAAAGTAACTCTAATCCTAATACTAGCTCTAACACTAGCCCTAACACTAACCTTAACACAAACCCTAACCTGATTGAAAAACTGATGATCCTAGAAGTCCCAAACATGGGGAGCTTAGTGGGCTAAGATATCAGATGAATCCTATGAAGTATCAAAGAAATATGACCAAATAATTGAGGTGGAATTTCAGTTCATGCATATTTCTCTGTTTTCCTCTAAAGGGATCTCAAGTAAAGTTGTTTTTGCCATCTTCATCTTAGGGCTACTTTCACAAGGACAAACCAGAGAGTTCACACAGAGAACTGATTCAGTGTTTGAAGTTTCAAGCAGCTAGCCCCAACCCGGTTTGATTTCAACTTCCTTTTTCATTTACATATATAGGTCAATATGAAGTGAAACCTTGAAATCCAGAATGCCCCTGTTAGCGAACTATTGAAATGAGAAGTCCCAAACCTGAGGAGCATATTAAGGCTAGGTAAAAGATGACTCCTTCCAAGTATCAAAGAAATTTGTACAAAACTTACTCTCACCCAAACACTACATCTAACACTAGCCCTAACCCTAAACCTAAAACTAACCCTAACTTGATTAGAGAACCATTGATACTAGAAGTCCCACACTTGGAGAGCTTTGTGGGGCAAGTTAAACAATGAAATCTACTCAGTATCAAACAAATCTGACCAAATAATTATGGGAGGAATTTCAGTGCATGCATATTCCCCGCTTTCTCCTAAAGGGCTCTCAGATAAAAATGTTTTTGCGTGCTTCAGCTTAGGCCTACACTCACAAGGAATATACCAGAGTGTCCCCACAAAGAATTCAGGGTTTGTGTGCATTTTATAGCAGCTACATAAACCCTGTTTGATTTCCAGGTCCATTTACATTTACTCGTATAGGTCAAAATGAAGTAAAATGAAAATATTAACAGTCCTGGACACCAAACAGTAGAACCAAAACGCCTAAAACTGGGAAACAGAGTAAGATTAGTTAAAGATGAATCCTTGGTTGTATCAAAGAAATTTGAATAAAGTAACTCTAACCCTAACACTACCTCTAAACTGAGCCCTAATTATAACCCTAAACATTAACGTAGCTCTATCCCTAACCCTAATATTAACCCTAATTTTAACTGTAACCATTGCCCAAACCCTAGCTCTAACTCTATCTATTACCATAACTCTATCCCTATCCCTAATGCTATATGTAGCCTTAACCCTAACATTTACCCTAGACCTGCTCTAACCCTAACCCTCACCCTAGCCTTAAATCTAGGTCCAACCATAACACTTATCCTAAACCTAACCCTAAACCTAGGCCTAAACATAACCTTAACCCTAACCCTAACACTAGCCCTCATCATAACCATAAACATAGCCCTAACCCTAGCTGTAATTCTATCTTTTACCCTACACTTAAGCATAACCCAAATGCTAACAATAGGACTAAACCTAACTGTATAGCTATCCCTAAGGCTTTTCAATACTCTAAACCTAACCTGAACCCTAAACTTAGCCATGTTCATTACTCTAAACCTAATGCTAATTCGAGCCTTAACTCTAAACCTTAACAAAAACCAATCCCTAATCCTGATCCTGACCATAATAACACACCTAGCTCTAAACCTGACCTTTACCCTAAACCTAACCTTTACAGTAAACCTATTCATAACCAAACCCTACAACTATCCTTAACTGTAATGTGGAACCTGACATTAACCCTAGCCTTAATCCTAACCTTCACCCTAACACTAACCCAACACCTAATCCTAACCACAATCCTAGCCCTAACCTTAACTCGAAATGCATCCATTACCCTAAACATAACCCTTATCCTAGTGATAACCCTAGGACTAACCCTAACCCTATCACAATCCCCAAAACTATCAATTACCCTAAACCTAACCTGAACCCTAAACCTTACCCTATCTTTACCCTAACCCTAACCCTAACTCTAATTTGAGCTGTAATCCTAAACTCAAACCTAAACCAAGGTCTAACACTGGCCCTGTCCCTAATAATTCCCCTAGCTCTAAACCTTACTCTTACCCTATACCTAACCCTTACAATAGACCTAGCCATAAACCTTTCCCTAAAACTATCCCTAACTGTAACCCTAGACCTGACATTATATCTAGCCATAATTCTAGCCCTAACCCTAACACAAAACCTCATCCGAGCCATAAATCTAGCCTTAATCCTAACCCTCACCCTAGCCCAACCCAAGACCTAATCCTAACAATAACCCTAGCCCTAACCTTAACTCTAACTGTAACCATTACCCTGAACATAACCTTTATCCTAATGATAACCCTAAGAATAAACCTAACCCTATCACTATCTCCAAAACTATCAATTACCCTAAACCTAACCTGAACCATAAACCTAACCCTATTTTTACTTTAACCCTAACCCTAAATCTAACTCAAGCTACAACCCTAAACTCAATCCTAAACCAAGCCCTAACATTGACCCTGGCCTTAATAATTCCCCTAACTCTAAACCTGACTCTTACCCTATACCTAACCCTTTCAATAGACCTAGAAATAAACCTTTTCCTAAAACTATCTCTAAGCTTAGCCCTAATTTATCCCCAACCCTAATCCTAGTCCTAAGACTAACTCTAACTCTCACATTAGATCTTTCACTCACTCTAACTCATAACCATAACCCTAGCCCTAACCCTAGCCCTAACTCTTGCCCTATCCTTTGCCCTAGGACTAACCTTAGACAAAACCTAACTCTAAATTGAGCCCTAACCTGAAGGCTACGCCAAACCCTAACACTAGCCCAAACCATAACACTAATCCTAAAACTAGCCTTAACCATAGTCCTAGCCCTAAAACAAAACCGAGCTATAGCTATAATCCTAACACTTAACCTAAACCAAACCATAACCTTAAACCTAGCCCTAACCCTAACCCTAATATGAGTTGTAAGCCGAACCTTTAAACTAACCCTGAACCTGACACTGACCCTAATACTACTAGCTCTAAACATCACCCTAACCCTAAACCTAACCCTAAACCTAACCCTAACACTATCTCTAGCCCTCAAACCCTAAATCTAGCCCTAAACTTCACCCTAGTACTTACTTTAGCCCTAACCCTAACCCTATCCCTAACTTAACAGAAAACATAGCCCTAATCCTAGCTTTCACTCTAGCCCTATTCATAAACATAAACCTGGTTCTAAATAGATCTCTAACGCTATCCATTACCATAACCAAAAACATAACCCTAATGTTAACCCTAGGCATGAACCTAAACCTATCCCTAATCTTAATCCAATCTATTACCCTGAACCTAACCTGAACCTAAACCTAACCCTATCATTACCCTAACCCTAACACTAAAACTAATTCAAGCCCTAACTTTAAACCTTAACCTATCCCAAACCCTAACCCTGACCTTGACTCTAGTAAAACCCCTAGCTCTACACTTGAACATAACCCTACACCTAACCCTTACCCTAGACGTAGCTATAAATCTAACCCTAAAACTATCTTTAACCATAATTCTGTACATGAAATTAGCCCTAGCCCTAATCATAGTCCTAAACCTAAAACAAACCCTAGTCCTCATCCTAGTCTTAACCTAGCTTTAATCATAACCCTAATCCCACCCCTAACCCTAATTCTAACCTCAACCTAACTCTATACCTAGCCATCTCTTACCCTAAACTTAACCCTAACCCTAACTCTAGGCTTAAGCCAAACAATAAAACTAGCCCTAATCCTAGCACTAATTTAATCTATCTATAACCCTAACACTAACTATTGCCCCGAGACACACTCTAACTCTCGCCCTATACCTATCCATAGTTCTTACCTATCCCTTACCATAAGCCTATATTTTACCATAACCCTATCCCTTGCCCTAACTCTTGCCCTATCCTTAGTTTCAGCCCTAATCCTAAATCTAACCCAAAAATAAGCCTAAGCTTAACACTTACACTAGCCCTAAACCTAACCCTAGGACTAAACCAAAACCAAGCAATAGCCCTAACCCTAAACATTAACTTAAACCAAACCCTAACACTAAACCTAGACCTATCCCTAGCCCTAATTCGAGTTCTAACACTAACTATAAAACTAACACTGACCCTGACTCATATCCTAAAACTCAACCTAGCTGTAAACACCACCCTCACCTAAAACTGAATGCTAAGAATAACCCTAACAATAATTCGAGTCCTATCCCTAAACCTAAAATGAACCCTGACGTGACTCTTATCCTAACATAAACCCTAGCTATAAATATCACCCTAAACTTAAACCAAACCATAACACTAAAACTAACCTAATTTTAACCCTAGTTCTTACATTAGCTGTGGCCCTAATCCTATCCCTAACCATAACACCAAAACTAGCCCTAATCCGAGCCCTAAACCTAGATTTAACCCTAACCATAACCCTAACCATAGCCCTAAACCTAGCTCTAAACCAAACCCTTACCCTAAGCAAAACCCTAAAACTAAGGGTAACCATAGACCTATCCCTAATCCTTAGGCTAACCAAAACTCTAACTCTATTAATAGCCCTAACCCTAGCTCTCATTCTAGCTCTAACCCTATCCCAAATTCTAACCCTAACCCTGACCCTTATACTGACCATATACTAATACTAGGTCTAACTCTAACCCTAATTCCAACCCCAAAACTATGGTAATCCTATCCCTAGACCTAACCCTGAAGCTAACTCCCAGCCTAGCCCTAACCGTAGCTCAGAACCTAACCCTTATGCTAAACATAACCCTAAACCTAACCCTAGTTCTAACCCTCACCCTAACCCTAACTCAAGACCTAATTCTAACCATAACCCTAGTCATAACCTTAACTCTAACTGTATCCATTACTGCAAACATTACCCTTACACTAATGCTAACCCTAGGCCTAACCCTAACCTGATCATTATCCCCCAAACTGTCAATTACCCTAAACCTAACCTGTACCCTAAACCTAACCTTATCATTACCCTAATGCTAACACTAATGCTAATTGGAGCCCTAACCCTAAACTCAAACCTAAACCAAAGCCCAACACTGACCCTGACTTAATAATTCCCCTAGCTCTAAACCTGATTATTACTCTATACCTAACCCTTACACTAGACTTAGGCAGAAACCTAACCCTAAAACTATCCCTAACCATAACCATAGTCCTGACTTTAGCCCTAGCCATAATCGGAGCCCTAAACCTAGCACAAACCCTAGCCCTTATCCTAGCCTTAAACATAGCCTTAATTATAACCCTAACCCTAACTCTAGGCCTAACCCTGACACTAACCCTAGCCCTAATTTATCCCTATCCCTAACCCTAACCCTAACCCTAGTCCAAAGACTGACTCTAACTCTCACCCTAGCCCTAGTCCTAAAACTAACACTAAAACTAACCCTGACCCTGACCCTAAATATAACCCTTGCTCTAAACATCACATGAACCCAAACCCTAAAACTGGCACAAATTGTAACACTAGTTCATACATTAGCCATAGCCCTAGCCAGAGCCCTAACCCTATCCCTAACAAAACCCAAAACCTAGCCCTTATTTGAGAATTAACCCTACTTTTAAACCTAACCCTAAACCAAAACCTACCACTAAACCTTACCCTAACCCTAGCCTGAATCCTAACCATAACCCTAGCCTTATCACTAGCTCTAACCCTATCTATTTCCCTAAACCTAACCATAACCCTAATGGTAATCCTAGGACTAAGCCTAACCCTATCACTAACCCTAACCTTATTCATTAACCTAAACCTAACCTGAACCCTAAACCTAATCCTATCATTACCCTAACCCTAATGATAATTTGAGCCCTAATCCTATACTTAACCTAAACCCAACCCTAACTCTGACCCTTCCTGTAACAATATACCTAGCTCTAACCCTGACCGTGCCTTTAAAACTAACCCTTATACTAGACCTAGCCATAAACCTAACCCTAAAACCATTCCTAAAGTAAACATAGACCTGACATTTGCCCTAGCTGTAATCCTAGCCCTAACCTTAACACAAACCATAGTCCTAACCCTAACACAGACCATAACCATAGCCCTAATACTATCCATAACCCTAGCCCTAAACTTAGCTCTAACCCTATCAATTGCCCTAAACATAGCCCTAATTCTAATGCTAACCCTAGGCCTAAATCTAACCCTATGCCAAACTGTAACCCTATCCATTATGCGAAACCTAACCTGAACCCTAAACCTAACCCTATCATTACCCTAACCCAAACCCCAATGCTAATTTTAGCCCTAACCCTAAACTCTAACTTAAACAAAACCCTATACATGACCCTGACCCTAATAATACCCCTAGTTCTAAATTTGACCCTTACCCTAAATGTAACCCTTACACTAAACATAACTATAAACCTAACCCTGAAACTATCCCTAAATGTAACCCTAGAACTGACATTTTCCCTAACACTAATCCTAGCCCTAACCAAAACACAAACCTTAGCCCTCATCCTAGCCCTTAACCTAGCCTTAATCATAACTCTAACGAAACCCTAGCCCTAACCCTAATTCTAACATTCGTCCTAGCTATAAACCTAGCTCTAACCCCATCATTAACACTAAACCTAACCCTAAGCCCCAAACTAACCCTAGGCCTAAACATATACATAAACCTAGCGATATTACTAGCCCTAATTAAGTGTTATACCTAACCAAACCCTAAGCCAATCCCTAAGACTAACTCTCACTCTTGCCCTAACCTTATCCCTAGTTTTAACTCTATTTTTATCATAACCCCAATCCTAGCTATAAACCTAGAACTAACGCTAGCCATATCTTTAGCCCTAGAACTAACTCTAGATCTAATCCTAACTCTAAATCTAACTCTAAACCTAAGACTAAACCTAACCCTAACATTAGTCCTAAACTTAACACTAATCTTAAAACTAGCCCTAAACATAGCCCATTCCTAAAACAAAACTGAGTCATAGCCCTAACTTTAAAGCTTAACCTAAACCAAAACCTAATCCTACACCTAGCCATAACCCTAGCCCTAATTCAAGTCCAAACCCTAAACCTAATATTACCCCTAACCTTAATTTTTACCCTAATACTAACCCTAGCTTCAAACATCACCCTAATGTTAAACCTAACCCTAACACTAGACCTAATCCTAACCCCAATCTTATAACTAGCCCAAATTGTAACTCTACTTCAAACATTGGCCGTAACTCTGAACCAAGCCCTAACTCTAATCAAAATTTAGCCCTAAACTGAAACCTAACCCTAGCTTTAACCCTAAACCTAATTCTAACACTAGCCCTAACCCTACCCTAAATGTAGCCCAAACCCTAGGTCTAACCCTATCCCTTACCCTAGGTCTAACCCTATCCCTTACCCTAAGCCAACCCTAACCCTAATGCTAACCCTAATTCTAACCCTAATCCTATTACAAGTACTAACATTGGCCTTCATTCTACCTCTAACCATAACTCAAACCTGACACTTATTCTGACCCTAATGGTAACTGT
>NW_026008093.1:9479-23551 GCF_001458135.2 Marmota marmota marmota | reverse complement strand
CCTCATCATAATACTAGTTTGTACATTAGCTGTAGCCCTAACACTAGCCCTAACCTAACCCAAAACCTGGACCTAATCCAAGTGCTAACCCTAGCTTTAACCTTTACACTAACCCTAGCCATAAGCCAGTCCATAACCCTTCCCTAACCCTAGCTCTTATCCTATTTTTTACCTTAAGCCAAACCCTAAACCTAATGCTAACCCTAGTCCTAATGCTAATCAATAGCCTAACCCAAACCCTATCCCTATTACTATTCCTAACCCTAGCAATCATTCTAGCTCTAACCATAACCTAAACCCTAATCCTAACCCTGAAATTTATACTGACCCTAACACTAACCGTAGGTCTAAACCTGACCTTAACCCAAACCTGAACCCTAACATTAGCCCTACTGCTAATCCTATACCTAAACCTAACACGAGTCCTAGACCTAAACCTAATCCTAAATCTAGCCATAACTCTAGCCCTAGACCTGAACAACAACCTTGTCGTAACCCTAACATTCACCCTTAACATAACCCAAACACTAACCCTACTTCTAGACCTAACCCTAGTCCTAATTCTGGCACTAACCCCAACACTCACTCTCACCTGAACACGGACCCTGACTCTAATATAAACCTAGCTCCAGAGCTCAGCATAACTCAAAACCTAATCCTAACACTACACCTAGCCATAACCCTAACCCTAAAATTAGCAGTAATCATAACCCTAGCTCTTAACTACTCATGGCCCTAAAACTAGGCCTAAACTAACACAAAACCTAGCCCTAATTCTAGGCCTAAACCTGGCCCTAAGTGTAAACCTAAACTAACCCTAACCCTAACCCTAACCCTAACCCTCCCCTTAGACCTAACCCTAGCTCAAAGCCTAACCTTAAACAAAACATAACCCTAGCCCTATCCCAAACCCTAACCTAAACCTAGCCCTAATCCTCACCTTAACCATAGCCCTAACCATAGCTCCAATTCTATACACTACCCTAACCTAACCCTAGCCCTAATCCTAGCCATAACCCTAGACCTAAGCCTAACTCTAATCCTATCCATTACCCTAACCATAATCCTAACCCTAATTCTAACCCTAGGTTAACCCTAACCCTATCAAAATTCCTAAACCTATTCCTTACCCTAAAACTAATCTGTTCCCTAATCCTAAGCCTATTAATTACCCTAACCCTAACTTTAACCCTAACACTAATAAAGCCCTAAATCTAAACCTTAACCTAAACTGAACCATAAGCCATACCCTGACCTCAATAATACATATAGCTCTAAACTTGACCCTTACCCTAAATCTAACCCTTACACTAGACCTACCCTAAACATAACCCTAAATCTATCCCTAACCATAACCCTAGACTTAACCCTAGACACTTACCCTAACACAAACGTTAGCTCTAAACTTTATCCTAACCGAAATACTAACCCAAACACTACAAAAACCCTAAATCTACCCAATACCATAACCCTCACTCTTACATTACCCATACACCTAACAGTAACCCTAAACCTCACACACAACCTTGCCCTAATTCTAGCCCTAAACCTAGACCTAAGATTAACCGTAACCCCATCCCCAGCACCAACCTTAACCCTAACACTGGCCCTGGCGCTAACACTACTCAAACTCAAATCCTTGCCCTAAACAAACAATAGCCCTAAACCTCAACCTAACCTTAATCTTAACTGTAATCACAGCACAAATCCTAGCACAAACTCTGTCCATTACCTTAAACACAACCCTAACCCTAATGCTAACCCAAGCCATAACCCTAACCCTAAACCTAACCGTAGCCTTGACTCTAATCCTAACCCTCACCCTAGCCCTAAACCTTAACCTAAGCTCAAACCTTAACACTTCTGCTAAAACTAACACTAACACTAACCCTAGGCCTATCTCTAAACGTAGACAAAATCCTAAGGTTAACACAAGCCCTAACACTACCACTAACTCTATTCTTTACCCTAACCCTAACCATAACCCAAATGCTAACCCTAGGCCTAACCCTAATCCTATCGCTAACACTAACCCTATATATTACTCTAAACCTAGTCCTAGCCCTAACAATAACCCTTAACCTAAACCAAACAATAACACTACCCCTAGACCTAAACCTACTCCTGATTCTGGCTTTCACCTTAACTCTAATCTGAACATTGATCCTGACACTAACACTAAACCTAGTTCTAAAAGTGACTCTAAACCAAAATCTAAACCTAACAATAGGCCTAGCCATAACCCTAACCCTATCCCTAAAACTAGCCCTAATTAGAACCCCAGATCTTACATTACCCATATCACTAACACTAGACCTAAACCTAATACAAAACCTAATGCTAATCCAAGTCCTAAACCTACCGTAAGCATAACCCTAACCCTATACCTAGCACTAACCCTAAGCCTAACCCTCACCTTAGACATAAGCATACCTCAAAGCCTAACCTTTGGCCTAAACATAACCCAAGCCTTATCCCTAACAATAACCCCAACCTTAGCCCTAACACTAACCCTAAACCTAACCCTATACATTACCCTTATGGTAACCCTATTCCAAATGCTAACCATAGGCCTAACCCTAACCCTGTCACAAACCCTAAATCTCTCCATTACCCTAAACACACCCTGAACCCTACATCTAACCCTATTCATCACCCTAAACATAACTCTAAACCTAATGCTCATTTGAGCCCTATCCCTAAATCTTAACCTAATACAAACCATAACCCTGACCCTGAACCTAAATATAACCCTAGCTCTAAAACTGACCCTTACCCTAAATTTAACACTTACACTAGACTAAGACATAGACTTAATCCTAAATCTAATCCTAACTGTAACATTAGACTTGACATTATCTCTAGACCTAATTCTAGACCTAATCCTACAACAAACCCTAGCCCTCATCCTAACCCTAAATCTAGCCTTAATCATAACCCTAACCCTAACCCTAGGACTCATCCTAATTCTAACCCTCACTCTACCTCTAAACCTAGCTATTACACATCCTTTTCCCTAAACATAACCCTAACCTAGCCCGAATGCTAGGCCTAAGCTGAACACTAACCCTAGTTCTAACCCTTGCCCTGATTTAGCCTTATTCCTAAAACTAAACATAGCACTAGCCCTAAGACTAACTCTAACTCTTGCCCTAGTCTTATCCCTAGTTCTATCCCTATCATTTACCATAACCCTAAGCCTAGCCCTAACCCTTGCCCTATCCTTAGACCTAGCCCTAACCCTAGATCTAAACTTAACTCCAAATCTTATCCTAAACCTAAGCCTAAGGCTAACACAAACACTAGCCCTAACCCTAATGCTAATCATATAACTAGCCTTAACCCTAAAACTAGGACTAAAACAAAACTGAGGAATAGATGCTGAGGATATGGCTCAAGTGGTAGTGCATTCGCTGGCATGCATGGGGTGCTGGGCTCGATCCTCAGCAATAATACAAATACAATTAAAAAAAAAGATGTTGTGTCCACCAAAAACTAAAAAAAAAAAAATTAAAAATTCTCTCTCTCTCTCTCTCTCTCTCTCTCTCTCTCTCTCTCTCTCTCTTTCTCAAAATAATAACTGAGCAATAGTCCTAACCTTAAACCTTAACTTAAACCAAACCCTAACACTACACCTAGACCTAGCTCTAGCACTAATTCGAGTCCTAACCATAACCATAAAGTAACCCTGACCCCGAATCATATCCTAACACTCACCCTAGGTCTAAACACCACCCTAAACTTAAACTGAACCCTAACAGTAAGTCTAGCCTTAATTTGAGTCATAACCCTAACCTTAAAACTAATCCTGATACTGACTCATATTCTAACAGTCACCCAGGTTCTAAACACCGCCCTCTCCATAAACTGAACCCTCACAGTAATCCTACCCATTATTTGAGTCTTAACCCTAACCCTAAAAGTAACACTGTCTCTGAATTATATCCTAATACTAACCCTAGGTATAAATGTCACTTTAAACCTAACCCTCTCACTAGACCTACCCCTACTCCTAACCCTAATTGTAACCCTAGTTCTTACATTATCCATTGCCTTAACATTAGCCCTACCCCTAACACAAAAATTAATCCTAATATGAGCCATAAACCTACATTTAACCGTAACCCTAGCCCTAATGCTAGCTCTAAGGCTATCACTTAACCAAAGCAAAACCCTAACCCTAATGGTAACCCCAGACGTATTCCTAATCCTTAAGCTAACCAAAATCCTAACCCCTTAGTAGTCACAATCCTACCCTCACTCTAACTCTAACACTATTCCAAACCCTAATGTTAACCCTGACCATTATTATGACCCTAACACTAACCCTAGGTCTAAACCTGGCCAAACCCTAGAGCCTTACCCTAACACTAAACCTAACCAGAAAACTAACACTAGACCTAACCCTAAACCTCACACTTGCTATAGACCTAACTCTAACTCAAACCCTAACACTTACCACAAAACTAAACATAAAAATAGCCCTAACCCTAAACCTAATCTTCAATCTAACACTACCAATAACCCTATGCCTACCTCTAACCATATCCATTACTCTAACTCTAACCCTCCCCCAATGATGATGCTAACCCTAATCCAACCCTAACCCTAACCACATTCTAATCTTATCCCTAGACATAACTCTAAACCTAACCATTTCCCTAGCCCTAACCCTAGTTCAAAATCTAATCCTTATGCTAAACAAAACCCTAACAATAACTCTAGTTCTAACCCTAAACCCAAACCTAACTCAAGACCTATTCCTGACCATAACCCTAGCCCTAACCTTAGCTTTAACCCTATCCATTATCCTAACCATTTCCCTTACCCTAATGCTAACCCTAGGCCTAACACTAACCCTATTGCTGAACCTAACCCTATCAATTACCCTACACCTAACCTGAACCCTAAACAAAACCTATCATTACCCTTACCCTGACCCATATGCTTATTTGATCCATGACCCTAAACCCTAATCTCAACCAAACCCTAACCTGAACCAGACCCTAATAATTCCCCTAGCTCTAATCCTGACCTTTCACCTGAAATCTAACACTAACACTAGACCTAGCCATAAACCTAATCCTAAAACCGCCCTCTCCTCAACTGTAACCCCACACCTGACATTAGCTCTAGCCCTAATCCTAGCCCTAACCCTAACAAAAACCCCAACCCTTATCCTAGCCCTAAACCTAGATTAATCCTAACCCTACCCCTAGCTCTAACCCCAATACTAACCCAAGCCCTATTCTTAGCTCTAATTTCAACCTATCCCTAAACCTAATCCTAACCATAGACCTAAGGATAAATCTAACACTCACACTAGCCCTATCACTAGTTCTAAACCTATCCCTTATAATGAACATAACCATAGCCCTAAACTTAGTCCTAACGCATGACCTATCCATAGCCCTTGCACTAACCTTAGATCATAATCTATCTCTAAATCTAACCCTAATCTGAAGCCTAAGCCTAAACCTAACACTATCCCTAACCCTAACACTAGCCCTAATCCTAGCCCTAGCCCTAAAACAAAACCGAGCCATAAGCTCTATCCCTAAACCCTTTAAACTAAACCAAACCCTAAACATAAAACTACCACTAACTGTAGCTCTTATTTGAGTTTTAAGTTGAACCCTAAAACTAACCCTTACACTGACTCTGACACTAATACTAATCCTAGCTCTAAACATCACTCTAATCCTAACACTAACCCTAAAACTAAACCTAGCCCTAATCTTAACCCTAAAATTGGCCCTAATTGTAACCCTTGTACTTAAATTAGCCGTAATCCTAACACGAGCAGTAACTTAACCCAAATCCTAGTCCTAATCTGAGCCCCAACCTGAGCTTTAACCCTAACCCTAACCCTAATCATAGTCCTAGCCCTAATCATAACCACAACTGTAGCCCTAACCCTATACATTACCATAAAAATAACACTAACCCTAATGCTAACCCTAGGCCTAAAACTAATCCTATCTCTAATCATGTCCCTATCCATTTCCCTAAACCTAACATGAACCCTAATTCTGAGCCTATCATTACACAAACCGTTACCCTAATGCTAATTCAATCCCTAACTTTAAGCCTTAACCTATTCCAAACCCTAACCTAGACATTCACCTTAATAACACCCCTAGCCCTAAACCTGACCCTAACCCTAAACCTAAACCTTACACTAGACGTACCCATAATCCTAACCCTAAAACTACCTTTAAACATAATTCTCGACTTGAAATTAGCCATACTCCTAATCCTAGCCCTAACCCTAAAACAAACTGTAGCCCTCATCCTAGTCCTAAATTTAGCTTTAATCATAACCCTAATCCTAACCCTTATTCTAAACATCACCCTACCTCTAAAACTAGATATAACACTATCCTTTACCCTAAACTAAATCTAACTCTAATTCTATGCTTAAGATGAACACTAACCACAGACCTAATCCTAGCCCTAATTTAGCCCTATCCCTAACCCTAACCCTAACCCTAACCTTAGCCCTAAGACTAACAATAATTCTCACACTAGCCCTAACACTAATTCTAATCCTAGCCCTCACCATAAACCTAATACTAGCCCTAACCCTTGCCCAATACTTAGTTTTAGCCCTAATCCTAAGCCTAAGCCTCACACTAACACTAACCCTAATTCCTAACGCTAATCATAAAACTAGCCCTAACAATGTGACTAGCAGTAAAACAAAACCGAGCATTAGCCCCAACCCTAAACCTAAATTAAACTAAACCCTAACACTACACCTAGACCTAACCATAGTCTTAATTCAAGTCCTAATCCTAACCTTAAAAGTATACCTGACACTGACTCATATGCTAAACTCGCACTAGATCGAAACACCATCCTAAACTTAAACCAAAACTTAACAGTAACCCTAGCCCTTATTTGAGTCCTGACCCTAACCCTAACCCTGACTCATATCCTAAACTAACCCTAGCTCGAAATATCACCCTAACCTTAAACTTAACCCTAATACTAAAACTAACCCTAACCCTAACCCTACTCCTAAAACTAACCCTAATTGTAACCCTAGTTCTTATATTAGCAATTGTACTAACCCTAGTCCTAACCCTAACACAAAACCAGCCCTAATCCAAACCCTAAACCTAACTTTAACCCTAACCCTACCCTAACTCTAGCCCTAAAGTTAGCTCTAACTCTCTCCCTTACCCTAAGTGAAACCCTAACCCTAATGGTAAACCTAGACATATCCCTAATCCTTAGGCTAACCAAAATCCTAACCCTATTAATAGTCCTGACCCTGACAATAATTCTAGCTCTAATCCTATCCCAAACCCTTATGCTAACCCTTACCCTAATTCTGACCCTAACACAAACCCGAGGTCTAAAACTGACCCTAACACTGGCCATAGTGCTAACGCATACCTAAATCTAACCCTAACCCTAGCCCTAAGAATAACTCTAACTCTCACACTATCTTTATTCCTAGATCTAAACCTATCCATTACCATAAGCCTAACCCAAGCCCTAATCCTTGTGCTATCATTAGTCCTAGCCCTAACTCTAGATCTAACCCTAACTCGAAATCTATCCCTAACCCTAAGCCTAACACTAAAACTAGCCCTAACGCTAATGCTAATCATAAAACTAGCCCTAACCCTAACCCTAGCAGTAAAACAAACTGAGCAATAGTCCTAACCATAGACCTTAACTTAAACCAAACCCTAACACCTAGACATAACCATAGCCTTAATTCAAGTCCTAACCCTAACCTTAAATCTAACCCTGACCCTGACTCATATCCTAACAATCACCCTAGCTCTAAAAACCCTCCTAACCTTAAACTGAATCCTAAAATTAAACCTAATTCTAATTCAAGTCCTAAACCTAACACTGACCCTGACTCATATTATAACACAAACCCTAGCTCTAAATATAAACCTAACCTTAAACCTAACTAGACATATTCCTAACCCTAACCCTAAAAGTAACCCTCATTGTAACCCTAGTTCTTACATTAGCCATTGTCCTAACATTGGCCCTAACCCTAACACAAAAACTAGCCCTAATCCGAGCCCTAAACCTACATTTAACTCTAACCCTAACGCTAACTCTAGCTCTAAAGCTATCCCTTACCGTATGAATAACCCTAAACCTTATGGTAGCCCTAGACCTATGCCTAATCCTTAGGCTAACCAAAATACTAACCTTATTAATAGTCCTGACCCTAGCCCTCATTCTAGCTCTAATCCTATCACAAACACGAACACTAACCCTGACACTTATCCTGACAGTAACATCAACCCTAGTTCTAAATCTGACCCTAACACTAGACTAAAACCTAACATGAGCCTGTACCTAAACCTAATCCTAAATCTATCCTTAACTCTAGCCTTAGACCAAAAAAAAAAAAAAAAAACCTAGTCCTAGGCCTAACAATAACACTTATCCTAACACAAACACTAACCCTACTCCTAGACCTAAACCTACTCCTAATTCTGGCTGTAACCCTAATTTGAACTATAACCCAGACACTGACTCTGCCTTTAATAGAAAAACTACTTCTAAACCTGACCATAACTGAAATTCTAAACCTAACACTAGACATTGGCATAACCCTAACCCTAAAACTAGCCCTAATCATAACCCTAGCTCTTACATTATCCACAGCTTTAACCCTAGGACTAAAACTAACAAAAATCTAGAGCTAATCCTAGGCCTTAACCTAGCCCTAAGCATAACCCTAACCCTAACCCTAACCCTAACCCAAACCTAACCCTCACCTTAGTCCTAATCCTAGCTCAAATCCTAACCCTTACTATAAACATAAACCTAGAACTATCCCTGAATCTAACCCCAAAACTAGTACTAATCCTAACCTTAACCCTAACCCTAACCCTAGCTCTAAACCTACCCATTGCTCTAACCCTAACCCTAATTGTAGCCCTAGCCTTAAAACTAACCATAATCCTAACCCTATACAGAAAACGAACCCCAGATCTAACCCTAAACTAATACTCGCTATAGCCCTAAACATAAATCAATCTCTAACCCTTAACACAAACCTAAACATAACCATAGACCTAACCCTAAACTTAAACTTAACCCTGTCCCTAACTCTAAACCTACATCTAACCATATTTATTACCCTAACCCTAACCCTAAACTTAATTATAACCATTTCTCTAACCCTTACCCTAACCCTAAATCTACCTTAATCCTATCCCAAACATAACCCTTAACCTAACCTTTGCTCTAACCCTAATCATACTTCAGAACTTAACTCTTACACTAAACATAATACTAACACTAATGCTAGTTCTAACCCATATACTAACACTAACTCAAGACATAATCCTAACCATAAGTCTAGCTATAAACTTAGCTCTAACTGTATCCATTACCTATTCGTAACCCATACCCTAATGCTAACTCTAGGCCTAACCCTATCTCAAGACCTAATTCTAACCATAACCCTAGCCCTAACCTTAACTCTAACTGTATCCATTACCTTAAACATAACCCTTTCCCTAATGCTAATGCTAGGCCTAACCCTAAGCCTATCACTAACCCCAACCCTATCAATTACCGTAAACCTAACCTGAACCCTAAATCTAACCCTATCATAACCCTAACCATAACCCTAATGCTAATTTGAGTCCTAATCCTAAACTCAAACCTAAAAGAAACCCTAACCCTGACCCTGACCCTAATAATTGCCCTAGCTCTAAGCTAACCCTTACCTAAACCTAACCTTACATTAGACCTAGCCAAAACCTAACCCTAAAACTATCCATAACCATAACTCTAGACCTGACATTAGTCCAATATATAATCCTAGCCCTAACCCGAACACAAACCCTAGCCCATAGTAGCACCAAACATAGCCTTAATCATAACCCTAACCTTAAACCTAGGCCTAACTTAAAACCAACCCTATCCCTAATATTAGAACTAACTTAGCCCTATCCCTAACCTTAACCCTAATCCTAACCTTAGCACTGAAACTAAGTCTAACTCTCTCCCTAGCCCTAAAACTAGTTCTAACCCTATCCCTTAATGGAACCATAATCCTAGCCCTAACTCTAGTCCTAACCCTAGCCATTTCCTTAGCCCTAGCCCTAACCCTAGATCTAACCTTAACTCTAAATCTAAACCTAATACAAAGCCTAAGCCTAAACTTAACACTAACCCTAACCCTAACACTACTCCTAAAACTAGCCCTAACTATAGTCCTAGCCTAATACAAAACCGAGCCATAGCCCTAATCCTAACCCTTAACCTAAACCAAATCCTAACCCTACACCTAGCCCTAATTCGAGTTTTAAGCAGAAATCTAAAACTAATCCTAACCCTGATTCTGACTCTAACACTAACCCTAGCTTTAAACATCACCCTAAACAACTTTAAATATAACACTAGACCTAGCCCTAACCCTAACTCTAAAACTAGCCCTAATTGTAATCCTAGTACTTACATTAGCCATAACCCTAACCCTAGCCCTAACTTAAACAAAAAACCTAGCCTAATCTGAGCCCTAAACTGAGCTTTAACCCTAACCTTAACCTTAACCCTAAACCTAGCACTAAAAATATCCGTAACCTTAGCTCTAACCTTAGCTCTAACCCCATCCATTACCATAACCATAATCCTAACCCTAATGCTAACTCTAGGCCTAAACCTTACCATATTCCTAATCCTAACCCTATCCATTACCCTAAACCTAACTTGAAACATAAACCTAACTATATCATTACCCTAATCCTAAACCTATGCTAATTCGAGCCCTAAATTTAAACCTTAACCTGTCTCAAACACTAATCACGACCCTGACTCAAACAATACCCTTATCTCTAAACCTGACTCTAACCCTAAATCTAATCCTTACACTACATCTAACCTAACCCTAAAACTATCTTTAACTGTAAGGCTGGACTTGAAATTCGCCCTAGCCCTAATCCTAGCCCTAAACCCAGCCTTAATCCTGACCCAAACCAAACCTGAGTTTTAATCCTAATTCTAACCCTCGTCCTAGCCCTAAACCTAGCTATAACCCCATCCCTTACCCTAAACCTAACCATAACCATAAACCTAACCATAATCTGAAACCTAAACATAATTCTTGCCTTAACCCCAGGTCTAACACTAAGTCTAGCACTAACCTTAATTTAGTTTTATATTAACCCTAAATCTAGCCTTAAGACTAACTCTAACTCTTGCCCTAGCCCTATCCCTAGTTCTATCCTTAGCCCTAGCCCAACCCTGGATCTAAACCTAACTCTAAAATTAAACCTAACACTAAATTTAACCATAATCATAATCCTAATCCACACTCTAACACTAGACCTAACAATAATGCTAATCCTAAAACTTTAATTACCCCTAGCCCTAGCCATAAAACACCAAGCCATATCCCTAACCATAACTCTTAAACTAAACCAAACCATAAACCTACACCTAGCCCTAACACTAACTCTAAAAATAACCCTGACCCTGATGCTGATCCTAACACTAATCCTAGCCCTAAACATCACCGTAACCTTAAATTAACTCTAACACTAGACCTAGCCTTAACCCTAACCCTAAAATTAGCCTTAATCATAATCCTAGTTTGTACATTAGTCGTTGTTATAACTCTAGCCCTAACTCTAACACAAATCCTACCAATAATTCTAGTCCTAACCCAAGCTTAAAACCGAATTTTAACCTAACACTAGCCCTAACCCTAACCCTAACCCTAGCCCTAATCCTAGCTCTAACCCTATTCCTTACCCTAAGCCAAACCCTAAAGCAAATGCTAACCCTTGTCCTAACCCTAATCCTTAGCCTAACTTAAACACTAACAGTATTACTAGTCCTAACTCTAGCCTTCATTTTAGTTCTAACCCTAACCCTGACCCTTATTCTGAGCCTAACAGTAACCCTAGGTCTTATCCTGACCCTAACCCTAAACCAAACCCTAACACTAGCCCTACCAGTAACCCTATACTTATACCTAACCCTAACACTAGATTTAGATCCCAAACTAATTGTAAATATAGCTATAATTCTAGCCCTAGACCTAAACAAAACCCTAGCTCTAGCCCTAAAAATAACACTTAACCTAAACACTTACCCTACCCCTAGACCTAACACTAGTCCTAATTCTGGCTCTAACCCTAACCCTAATCCTATCCAGAACACTGACCCTGACCCTACAACTAACATATTTCTAAACCTGACCCTAAACCAAAACCTAATCCTAACACTAGACCTAGCCATAACCCTAACCCTAATAGTGGCCCTAAACATAACCCTAGTTATAATCCTATTTTAACCCTAATCTTAACCCTAACAGTAGCCCTAACCCTAACCATAGTCCTAAAATTGGCCCTAAACCTAAAACCTAGCCACAATCCTAGGCCTAAACTTAGACCTAAGCATAAACCTAACCCTAACCCTAGCCCTAACACTAGCCCTAACACTAACCCTTGCCTTAGACCCAACCCTAGTTCAAAGCCAAACCCTTACCTAAACATTAACCTACCCATATCCTAAAACATAACCCTAACTCGAGCTCTTATCCTAACCTTAATCCTAGCTCAAACTTTAGTTCTAAACTTGTCAATTATCCTAACCCTAATGCTAACCCTAATTATAACCCAACCCCTAACACTAAACCTAACCCTAACCATAAACATATCCCAAGACCTAACCATAAACCTAAACCTCACCATAGCCCTAGCAGAATCATTAAGCCTTACACTAAACCTAATCCTAAAACTAGCCCTATCTATGCCCTAACCCTAAACCTAAATCTATCGCTATCTATTACCCTAAACCCAACCCTACCTGTAATGAAATTTCTACCATAACCCAAACCCTATGTCAAACCCTAACCGTAAACATATTCCTAGACGTAAATGTAAACCTCACACTCGCCCTAGCCCTAACCCTAGCTCAAACACTAACACTGACCCTAACCTAACCATAATCTTAGCCCTAAACCTAACACCATAAACCAAACCCTAGTCTTACCTGTAAACATAACTCTCATCCTAGATTTAATCCAAAAAAATAACCTAGCCCTAACACTAGCTCGAAATCTATTCATTATACTAAACATTATCCTAATCATTGATCACCTTAACCCTATTGATAAACCTATCCCATCCATTACCCTAAACCTTAACTGAAACCTAAACCTAATTCTATCCATTACCCAAACCCAAGCCTAAACCTAACACTAATTCAAACCCTAAACCTAAACTTTGATCTTAACCAAATGCTAACCATGACCCTAACCATAATATATCCCTAACTCTAAACTTGACCCTTACCCTAAACGTAGACTTAGCCCTAGTCTAGCTATGAACCTAACAGAAACCATAGCCCTAAACCTAGCCTTAATCCTAACCTAAACACTAACCCTACCACTAATCCTAATTCCAACCAACATCCTAGTCCTCAAGCAAGCTATAACCCCACCTATTCCCCTAAACTTAATCCTAACACTAATACTAATCCTAAACCTAGCCCTACAACTAGTCCAAACCTAACACTAACCATAGCCCTAATCCTAGCCCTAATTTAGCTTTAACCCTAACCCTAACCCTAAGCCTAGTCCTAAATCTAACTCTAACCCTCGTCCTAGCCATTTCCCTAGTTCTAAACCTACCCCTTACTGTAACATTCACCCTAGCCCTATCCCTAAGACTAACATTGGATCTATCCCTAACTCTAAATCTAACCCAAACTCTAAGCCTAAACCTCACCATAACACTAGCCTTAACCCTAACACTAATTCAAAATCTAGCCCTAAGTCTAGTCCTAGCCCTAAAACAAAACTGAGCCAGAGCCCTAACCCTAACCCTAACCCATAGAAGTCAAGATGAAGTGAAACCTTAAAACACAAACTGTTCCTGACAGTAAACCTTGAACTGAGAAGGCCCAAACTGGGAAACATGGTAATGCTAGGTAAAAGATTAATACTGACTGGTATCAAAGAAATTTGAACAAAACTTGCCGCAGTCTCGCTGGGCACAATCAGGAGCCACTTGTCAAAAGAAACGAACTTTATTTTTAGAACCACACACGCCAAACAAAACAGCCTC